>NW_026866199.1:0-144313 GCF_026571515.1 Ruditapes philippinarum | reverse complement strand
TGGAAGAAGTTATGGTAGTGGCAGTAGAAGTAGGAGTGGCTGTGGTAGTTGCAGTGGTTGTGATAGTAGGTATTTCAGTGGAAGTGGCTATTAGATTGGCAATAGTAGTGGATTTGGATGTTTGTAGCAATTGTTGTTTAACAGGTTAAGACAGTGTGTCGTAGTGTTATATACAGTAGAAGTATTGGTATTGGCCAAATTATAAAATGTATACAGCTATATAATGCTGAACATTGTAAAGACAAGAAATACCATCAGTCTCAAAACAAATGTGATTGGTCGATGTATACAGCAATGGTTTGTCTGTATTGTTGACGTTTAAATTTTGTTTTTTTTTTTTTAACGAAACGCTATAACTAAAAACCAAAAAAAGACACTTATGTTTCTTTAAAAACACAAAAGCAAGTCGTTTTGAGCTTAACATAACACATTGAAAAAATAACAACAAAAATAACATAATAATTTAAATAACCCTTTACTAAAAACAAAACTTTAATATTAAAACTTTTAATATTAACAACATATTCTTATATTACATAACATAATACATAACTTTTAAGCAACAAGTGCTTCATAATGATTACAAATACATTTGTTTTACATAGCATCAGTTTTAAAACAATTTTTTATTTTTTACAAGAATTTAATTTAGACGTTTTAAAAATAAAACCTTAAAAAATATTACAAACGTTTAATCTTCTTATCATTAACCCGTGGATTTTTTTGGACTCCGTAAAAGGGGGTATTACACGGCGTGTATATATTTTGACGTGACGTCTTTCCGTTATAAAAACATAGCGTTCAAACGGAAAAAAATGCCCTCGGAAGCATTAATCACAAAAAATAAACATAAGGAATTGCAGACTCGGTTTGATTAGAGTCTGATACATGAGGGATTATTGAATAAGTGGCAACATCCCTTACGCCCCCGTAGCACCGGCTTGAGCGGTACTTCAATTTCTCCAACACTGCTATAGTGCTTGGCATCAATGACGCGCATGCTACAGGCGAGTCAATGAAAATTTGGTTCTTTTCACTTAAACAACGCGCCTGTTAGTTTTTGTATGTTGCGTAAAAAGAATATTTAAAAATTCGTAAGTTTGATACTAAATTCATTGAACTCCTTGAATAAAATAATATAATGCTCGTCAGAAGTCATTATTACAGTTTCATTCAACTCGCTTCAATAAATTCGGTATCAACTTTCACTCATTACTATAATCCTTTTTATGTGTTTAATGAAATGGTCACTCGAATAGTACGCAATTTTACTACTTAGAATTTATAATAACATTTTCTAAGTTACTTATTTTAATTAAACCACATGCATTTTAATTGACCAGTCACGTGGTCAATAGTCATATATAAATAGTAAAACGTGAAGTTGCTGTTGGCTTTAGTCAGAGACATGGTAAATTCTCCAATGCATGACATATTATGGGTTAACAAAAACAATTAAATTTTTAAAAACGCTACAAAATTGTCTACATGTGTACATATTCGCAATATTCGATTTTTTTATTTGCATTTAGCCTTTTAAGGGGGTATTTTTGTTTGATTAGCACTTACGTTTTTATAAAAATAAAAAAAGGAAAACCTCTATTTTAACCCCTTTTTTAAATAATTGCTCTTTGTTGTAAACACGACAATTTTAAATAAAATGTTTGAACAAAACCATCTAAAAACAAACAATTTACTTACAAAAGACATTCTTTTATAACCATTAGTTTTGATATTAATTTTTAGAGACCCTGTAAACACTTTTTTTAGGGTTTTTTTTAAAAATGAGCCAATTAAAATTATAAAATTTTTGAAAGCTCCAAAAGTTTTATAAAGATTTACCGATTTTAATATTTCATGAAAAATAAAGGGGTTGAAAAAATTAAAAAACTTTTTTTAAAATAAAGTTTAAGTAAAATTTTTCAATAAAAATGAATGCTGCATTTTAATGATTCATGTAATATGTACAAATATATGCGTAATATTTTACATTTCTTCGATGTTTAAAAATTGTTTTAAAGCAAAATTATATAGAAATATAATTTTTATTTAAGGGGGAAAACCCATTACCCAACAACAGGATTTTCCTGAATTCACTATTCCCTTTAATCTGTTTAAAAAAAATTCAAATGGGGTGTGGAAATTTATTAAAAGAAATTTTCCCTAAAATTTTACCACCTATAAACCTCAATTTTTGCCGTTTAGTTTTAATGGTAGTGGTAAATTTTCGCTTGATGAAAACTGTTCAAATTGGAAACGTTGTTTTTTTTTTCTTTTTTTTAGGGGATTTTACAACAACAATTTTATTCCCGTAAATTTATTTCAAATATTTTAAATTTTTTATTTTTTTACACACGCTTCAAAAGAAGTTTATAAGACAAACCCTTTATCTAATGGGAAAAACAATTAATGTAAATGTGATGGTGATAAATGAGCAATGGAAGAACAAATCAGTATTGATGCCATGTTTTGATTAATTAAAAATGTGTTTATGTAGACAAAACTATAGCAATTGCTGGTAAAAACAAAAACGCTTTATTTTTCATATTGTTCATCAGTGTAAGGTAGTAAATTGGTTGTGAACGGTAATGTATTATCTTACAACATTGACCTGGCATCTTGCAATTGACTCTGTAGTCGGAATATTCCGTAAACGTTACGATCAACTTGTAAATCCATATGAATGTAAATATCCAATCGTTCAAATGGTATAAATTTTAAAACTCTTTTAGCGCAGTTGGTAAAGTGCTTTCTTCACTTGAAGAATGTAGACGTACACTGGTAGGATCGAATCCTATTTCAGCGATTTATTTTAATTCTAAAATTGCCATTCTCTTGAAAATATTGCAAACCTTTTTGTTGTGTGTAATATCTATGTAGTATTTTAATAACTGCCTTTTTAGCGTGTATGCACTTAAGCATATAGTTACGATTGCATAATGTCACATAGAGAACCGTTGAAAGATACTGTAATAAAAATATAATTGTGTTTAGACCTTTTTACGACGCGGTCCCATGCTATGAAATATCGACCGGAATAAGAATTTTCTCGCGCATGCGCAATCTGCGTAGGGCAGAATTCGAAAATGCTTTGCCCTACATAGAAATATAGTAGAAGTCCATAGACAATACCGAGTTAGTTCAAGGTAAACGGTAGAAAATTATATAAAATAACTTTTAACAAATAAAGAAAAGATGACTTATAGCTTTGTGGCGAAGAATGTCATACTTATACTTGTTTAAGAAATTAGGATCACGGACCTGACACTGGGATCATTTTTTTAAAGAAGATGTTGAAATGTATCTCTTACCAAATGGAAAGTCAACTTATTTGCTGTTGAAATAGTTCATATAAAAACAAAAGGAATTTTTCAAACATGAAATCGAGATTAATTATAATTATGAAAAAATATCAGAACAGGTGATAATGCATGTTTCAATATGTTCAATATACCTGATTATATATATCCTTTATCCTATTTGCCTGTCATGCAAACAGTAAAAAATAAGTCACATAGATAGATTTTAAAAAAATATTTTTTTTTTCAAAATCTTGAGAAGTTAAGATGAGTTGTTTGGAAGAGATACATGTATAACACACATTTTATCCGCTTCTTCGTAATACATGATATTTTTAATAATGCACGTCACACAATTTTTCCCTTCTCAAAATCCATAAAAATTGATCGGTATATTTAAAAGTTACATAAATTACCATTTTAATAAGGGTAACTGATAAACTATATCATGGTATTTAAAAGTCCCGGTTGAATGTTCTTTTACGCCTGACCAATCTAGTTATTCAAAGGAAGTGTACAATACAAATTGTGTAATATTATGTTGTATCATAGTTTGGAGACCTTACTGTTGAAAATGTGTCAGGGTTAAATCGTATACATATACATGCACAGTGCGTTACCTGGGGTGCGGGTATTAGTTACCCGCACTCCAGAGCATGCCCATTGATTGGCTCATTTTTGCTGGGGTTTACATATTGTGACGGCAGAGAAAGGAAAAGCGACAGAAATGTCATATTCAGATGTTTGTTCATTGGTTCATTTTTGTCGGGGTTTCATATTGTGACAACAGGGAACGTGCTTTTATGTTTGACAATGATACAAAAGAGAAAGAACACCAAAACACTCGGCAATCTGATTAATACAAGGGGGCGTAGATAGCCTCCTGTTTCGGTGCTCTTTCTATTACTAATACAGGGGTAATATAGTTTTATCTGTAACACCCTGCTGTTTCCATTTAAATTACTGATGAAAAAGTCGTATAATGATACCTTAAACAAACGACATGTTTGTGCCCTTTTTGACCATTGAATTATTAGTCCCGCACATTTTTGTAAATCTGTTTAAAAAATAAATTCACGTTTTCAGTACTTACCGCCTTAAGTCATCTAAAAATTAATATTTTTTGGGTGACATAACATGAAATCGCATCTATTAAAGCCTTAAAGTATGATAGACTGTAGACATAGTTATTGCGTTTTGCCCCACGCCGAATGCGCATGCGCTAAATGCAACATTCGTTGCTATGGAAAATCGTATTGTAAAATGGTCCATAAAACTCCACTGAAAAGATGTTCTAAAACAAGGTGTAGTAAAACGATTTCAAATTAATTATTGCAAGTAAATTTTAAGAAAAAAATCATAACGTGGTGTTGGTAAGAATTGAACCAGAGTCCTTCAGATCGGTGGTCCGATATCTATACTAATACACCACACCTCACCGATGAGTGAAGTTCGAAAATATATCGATATATTCAATAGATACTGGTCAGTGTTTATTCAAATGACCTTTACGAAAGTCAATAAAGTGCCAGGTCAATATTGTTGGACAATACCGTGAAGCTATATAAAGGTAACAGTTTGTTTGCGTGTTTAGAAAGAGATATCGTTTGTGACATAAAACAAGCACGATTTAATGTATTAGGTTAGCTATTATTACTGAAATAGTGACAAACACACAAAAACAGACACCGCCGAATTGGACATTTTAATAGCTCCGAAAAGTGGAGATAAACATTCAAAGTACACTGTACTCGTATTATCAAAATTCACCAAAATGATAATGAAAATATTATGCTTAAGTTTTAAAGTTCATAAAAGATCACTTTTAAAATTATGTATCAAGATACATGTATTAACAAAAACTCAGTTATGAAATTACGCTCTTATTTTCAGATTTAATTAAATCGATAGATTTTATTTTGATAATGCTGTTTCCGTTAGTTTTACATGTAGACGTAATATTGCCGATACCAAACGTGAATTATTGAAAAATTGATTAAAGGAGCTTCATTGGGGTCTGAGAGGTAATTTGGTGTCCAAAAAAATGTAAACAAATTTCCACACAAATCACAATATTATAACTAAAATAACAATAACTTACACTTTAATCAGCCTTCACATTAGCTTTTGATGCAAAATTGAAAGTTGGTTTTCCCAGACATGTACAAAAGTTACCCAAAATTCATCGGGTATGACTAAAATATGCAACGGAGATGATTAAAATACGCAATGGAAATTTTGGGGCAACAGAATAAACGGGGAAAATGTCTATTGATTTTTATCAACACTCTAACCTATCGTGCCTATATAACCATGTTGGGGCCAGATGTAAAAAGGGAGGTTCGGCGGAATTTAATATGTAGCTATCCGAGCCCTTAAGGGTGTAATGAGTTCGGGATTGTTAAAATCAATTCAACAAACAGCTTTAAGGTTCTAATATGTTTATATACCAATCCAATCTTCAATTACTGTAAGGTTGTTACAAGAAGTCGATTCTATAGGTACAAACAACACTCTGAAATAAGTATATAACACTATGTAAATATAAAGTAAAATAAAGTAGAAACAATGCATTACATGAATTAATATCATAACTTATGTTCTAATATAAAACATAATCAATTACATGTCTAGTGGCCAATCCAGTTCTTTAAACTCAGCAACAGTCCTTAAATATCATATTATAACTTATGGAATTATACACCAAATTAACATATATTACAATACACAATACATCACACATGTAACTTACCATCTGAGGGATGAGTCTAATAATTACTTCTCTACCTATCACACCAGTGACTGTTAACTGCAAGGTTAAATATTAAAAGTGAAAAAGATGAAAGGTGATTTGATAGATACATGTCATTCTGTAACTCATACTTATCTACAAATTTCACAATCAATGGACTGAACCAAATAGAACAGAATCACAATAATGCAATTCTACATATTTACAATAAAACATTTAGTAGCAGTCAGGATAAATACATACCAACTTCAGAAATAAAGAACTTGACCACAAACACTAATTTTCTAACCTCTCTCCTTTACAACATAACAAAGACACAATAATTTTTCCCGCCAAGAAATCACATGACATGAAAATAGCTTAAAAACAACGGTCCCAGAACTAATCATATGATTTCTTAGAATAATGACCACAGATCCAATCAATGTAAACATAAGATTAAATCACTTAAAACCAATAAAGTAACCTCCCTTGAAAAGTATCAGACAAGACCGGCGGATTTGTCTTCCTTTCAAAATTATGAAATCAAACAGTAAAGCAAGACTATTGTCCCTTAGATCTGATCTTAGAAATAAGACACTGTTACATATAACAAAGAAAAATTGTATAAAAGCTATTCAAAGTAGCAATTTTGATGTCTTGCAATATTAAACGTCAGCGAAACGGACATTTTCTAGACCATGTAGACAAAACGGAGAGATGTTTATTGTTTTGATGTATATCGAAAAGTTTAAATTTCGATAGTTTGAAGAATTGGATGAAGACGAACATAGTGCATCGGTGATATTTATACTATAACGAGCACAATGTACTCACAATAATAAATGTAATTAACTCTATCTATTACGTATTTAAATCGAATACAGTTAATGACATTCCATCCTGAAAGAAATGATGAATTTAAAAGCATGTTTCATTTCATTTGATTTTCTGCTTTGTGGGTGGGGTGGGGGTTTACTGTGCACAAAAACAATGTAGGTCACTTTTGCGACTCTTCAGCTTTACTGTTGGAGAAAGAAATCAGGTACCCCACTTTGCAAAATTGTTTCTGGCACAAACGGGCAACTGAGTACAATGAGTGACGTTTCGCAGGCTATCTTGATATGACACTACATACACTTTCAAACACACTCATTTATGAACATTACATCAAATTCAAGTGTACATCTGTCATTATATATGTTATGTAATAGAAAGAGCATCGAAACAAGAGACTATCTGATTTGCACGAGGGGGCGTAGCCCCAGAGTATTAATTAGATTGCCGAGTGTTCTGATGTTCTTTTTCTTTTGTATCATTAAATACACGTTCCCTGTGTGGTGTAACAACATAAAACCCCAGAAAAAAGTAACCAATAAACCAGCTTCTGAATGTGGCATTTCTATTGTTATTCCTGTCTCTGTTGTCACAAAAAGTAACCCCCAGAAAAAATGAGTCAATCAATGGGCATGCTCTGGAGTGCGGGTAACTAATACCTTTATTATTTTTATTATAAAACAAACTTCTTATGCACTTTTTTCATGCACATTTACACGTTCGAAAGTACTGTACAGTATAACCAAATAAATGATACAATATTTAAAAAAAAAATTAATAGAGGATATTCAAGTTTTTTCTATAAATACATGATTTATTTTCATCGAGTGGTATGAAAATAAATATTTCATGAGTGGCGGTAGCCACGAGTGAAATATGGTAATTTTCATGCCACAAGATGAAAATAAATCATGTATTTATAGAAAAAACTTGAATTTTCTGTTTATTATATACTTTTTTCTCTTTTTTGCAATAAAATTTGAAAGACTTTCCCTTAAATTTTGTGTACTGGCAGAATTTAAAAGAAAGTAGTCCGGCAAGACACCAGTGAAAATACGGAAAATATGTTTCACTGCAGTGAAAAATAAATTTTTACAGTTAAAATTACGGAAAATGAAAATACGCATTTTATTTCATCAATATTTCTCAATATTTCATTTATAAGTATATAATAAAACTTCAATATTGCTCAAGTCACAAATTCAAATCAAATGTAGTTTTAAAAGTTAAAAAGACCCACGTAAATATATAATAAAAACAGGTAAGAACCTAAAAAATAATAAGTCCAAATAAAACCTCTTAAATAAGTGAGTTTTAAGTGCTCTCATAAACACTGTTAGAGTTTCACGGCTTTTAGGTGTTTTAGGTAGGGCATTCCAGAGTTTAGGGGCTGCCGTCATAAAAGCACGATCACCATAAGTCACAGTCCTACTACGCGGTATAACAAGTGCTAAGCAATCATTCTGGGATCTAAATTGTCTGGATGGGATATAAATGTCTAGCATCTTTCGTATGTACGTAGGTGCATGTCCATGAAGCGCCTTAAACACATATGTAAGGAGTTTGTACTCGATTCTGATGTGCACAGGCAGCCAATGTAGTTCCTTTAAAACCGGGATTATGTGGCAGTTTCGCGGTGTTGGTAATAACACGAGCAGCCGTATTTTGAACATTTTGGAGCTTGTTGAGAACGTACTGTGGAGATCCATATAGCAACGAATTACAGTAATCTAATTTTGATGTCACTAACGAGTTTATCAAGGTTCTGGTTGAATCGACAGTCAAGTATTTCCGAATTTAACCTATTTGTCGTATTTTCATGAAGCATGAACGAGAAACTGAGTTCACATGTTGTTCCATGTCTAAATGAGAGTCCAATACGGCGCCAAGGTTTCTAACTGTTGTTGATGGTTTTATTACAGAATCACCTACTCTTACAGTAAGATCTTCAACATCACTTCGTTTTGGTATAAAAACGATCACCTCTTTTTTGTCCGCATTGAGTTACAAAAAGTTATTATTTATCCATAGTACGATGTCATTCAGGCATGCTTCAATCCGTCGCAAGGTCTCATTGCGTGACATTACTACCTTTGGTTTAAATGCCATGTACAATTGCGAATCGTCAGCATAGAAATGATGTTGAAGTGTATGCTTCCGACAGATCACGCCCACTGGAATACCTGCACTCTAGTTAACGCCCTGTGCATGTATGTGTATACGATTTAACTCTGACACGTTTACAACAGAAAAGTCCCATAACTATGATACAATAAACGTTTATGATTCTCATAGGAACTTGTTTTTTAATGATTTTGTCGGTTAAAATGATATAGTTTAGTTTTACTACAGATAAGATCAAAGTGCTGAAGGCACTGAAAAAAAGGATACACTTGCGACTTTAAGTAACGCAATTTCACTCCAGTTTCACGAGAAAAGTAATTCTATACGTCAGGTTTTACGTCTTTATATAAGTATACCTTTGCTTTTTGAGACTTTTGCCTCTGAAAATAATCTAAACGAGTAAAATAAACCTTCTTTTAAGGGCAAATAATTAAATAAGTAGCATCCCTGATTTCTCTTTCATAAATTTGCTTTATCAAATTCTTTTCAATTCAAATATTAAGAACATTCTGTCTACTACTTGAAATCATCCTGGGTATAAATACAAGGGTGCGTTTTGTTTTGTAAACCTAGTTATCCTGACGATAAAGATTTTGCAAGCAATCTGGTGTACCTCTCTTATTTTTAGTGCTAACACTTAGTATTAAATTCCAAAGAAAATGTCTTAGGGGACCTTACATACCAGAACATACATATGAAAAACAAAATCAACAAGGAATGGTGGCATTAAACGAACACAACACCAACACGACCAAGCAACAAAGGGCCACCGCTAAGTTATCAATGAAAAAATACTTTAAGGCTTTCAAATGGCAGATAACGAGACAAAAGAAAAGAAAAACAGAAAGAGAGAAAGAAGAGATAAAAGTAGGGTTAACAAAAGACAGGAAAAGTAAAGATTTCAGTGCTATTAAGCAGGAAAAGTAGGTTTCTCTTCCTTACTTATTTATGCAATCAAATGCACGAGATCAATATTTATCCATTGCATTTTTTAAAACCAGTCACTCGTGTTTTAACAAGATAGTCGGGAAATCAACCTGAACTTTGATGTTTTTTTATCAAATCAAAATATTTCAAAACTATTAACAATGAGTATGTCATGATAAAACAGGCTATTAGGAGTAAAAACTCAGGTAAAGATATTCACCGCCCCTTTTTCAAGTTTGTATACAGGCTATATTTGTATATTTTTTGTACAATCAATACTGATAATAATAATAATATTAATAGAGCCAGGGTGTAACTCTTTTCCGACCTTTCTGATAATGTTTACCATGTGCATGCTAGTTGCATGGAACGGGTATTAATTTCCTATAGTTTTGAATTAATGTTGACAAATGACTGGATTACATTTAGTTAAGTATTTGCATTTGTACTTGAATAAGATTTATTTCAATAATCGTACGTACAGACATTGTTTGAAACCCTTTTATATATTACGAATCTACCTTTTTATCTTAGATATTTAGCAACAATTTGTCCGCGACATAGCTGCTGATATCAATCACTGTCTCGGCGTTGTGTTGCGCAGTGGTATAGCGTTGCCATTGATATAAATCGGTTTACCTCCGTATTTCGTTCTGAATTATGCATGCGAAAATAATCTTAGGCAAATTGGATTTCCTTTGTAACGAATGTATCAGCTGTGTTAAATTTCTTATACTTACTGAGAAATCTGGTTTTTAAACATGACCATAACATGACATAAGTCATGCATATAAGATAGTTTCTACTACAAGTAATAAAATGAAAATTTCAGACTGTGGTACTAGGACGCTTTCGTTTGGCACTAAGTTGTCATTTATTTGGCTTTATTAGGTCGCATAACTGCGTGTATTTTTTCTCGTTACGCGTTTTTTCCAGCTATTAATTGTGTTCCGCATTTTTATTTCACCTTTAGAATATTTGTTAGAAGATGATGATATTAAGATAAAACATGATGTCATTATAAATACGTTTTAATTTTATGCAAAGAAATGAGACTTAATAAAGTAAGTAACATTTTTATAATTGTGCTATAAGAAATCCAGAGAAGGTAGAGTATAATTCTCCACCGAGTCCTAGAGCTTTGTAGTCAACACTTCTGATGAAAATACGATCCCCTTGATTTACTTTAACGAAGACCGTTTGTGCTCCTTGGACCCTGTAATGATTCATGCGCAAACACTCGTCCAATAACGCAATTTGAGACAATTTTACCAGATAACGCCGAATGGTCATGGTATCGCATTGTAACACGGCCAGCGATTGGCTGAAAAAAAGTGCAGGGAAAACCGTATGATTCAGTTTATACATAAGGCGATTGGATGAAAGTGGGATATTTTTAAGTATAAAAACTAATTTAAAAAGTAACACTACAATGTTTTCTGAAGAAAATAAAATATTTCATGAGTCTCTGTGATAATTTTGACTTGGATATTTGCATTTATAAAACGTGTATGTCAGTCCTGTGATCAGCAGAAAATTTCAATAAAATGGGGGGTAATCCTCTTTGAAGTCATTTTGCAAAAAAATTGGTTGGCTACCCCTATATAACAGGACCATTTTTATGTGTCAGGCATTTCATTCTGCTAGAAAAAATACCTCTTTAGCATGAAAACTGAATTTTAAGGTAGGATAAGGGACCATTTCTTATAATGTAAGTCTATGGAAATATCAATGTGAGTGTCTGACCGAATCCGTGAATGAAGCACTGAAGCAAAGGCGGTTATCTCATTAAAAGTAGCTAAATCTTATTTTACCAGCTTTCTTCTATTGTTATACGACACTTCAAAACGGTAATCAGGTTGACTTTCTCACAAATGATCCAAAGAAGTAAACATATTCCTGGAAAAAAATTGTAATGCTGGTTAAAGTATAAAAAGTCGTAGCGACCGTATGCGCTAATTCGTTTCTTTAAATTTGATTAAGAATAAAATATTTTGATCCGTTTACATACTGTGTTATTCGTTTCGGCAACAACGTTGCACAGATTCGGCCCTACTTTTACGTTATTTGCACCTCCCTGCGTTACTGGATATGCACGGTGAAAATGTAGACAATAAGAATCTTACACTGGTTGCCGGTACAGAGCGAAATATCTAACTCAAGACAGTAACGAGACTCTGCCGAGTTCCGCTAAACAATTACCCGAGAGCTTGATATTCCCTTCTACACCGACAACCGTTGTTTGATTTTTTTTCCTGCATATTACATATCAATTATTTTCAGAACAGAAATTACGAAAGCTGATATTCTCATTTACACGTTGTTCTTATAGTAACGTTTGAACTTACAAATTCATTCATAACGGTTAACTGACGTCATCCTAAGAACGCAATTCGTAAATAAAAGGTGCGCGGCAATGACGTCATTTAAAGCACGCGACTTGTCTTACAAGGGTGTGTAAGACAGCGTTTTCTAACACCGGTATTAACGGGAGATAATCCTGTCTGATATGCAAGAAATTATATCCCAACGCTGCTTGTAGCAAAATGCATGGTACCAGAAAGATACTTCAACATGATTGTCATTTTATTATAAACATTTAATTTGAAGACAAAAATGTTTCAGCAGACTTAACTTCTATTAGATCTAGTTACTAAATGTTTATTAGTTAATTACCATATATAGAAGTGCCGGACTATTTTGCACATTGGTTCCAATTTAAGCTGTATGTTACGTAGCAGTAAGGTAATTAAACTATTCAAGGCGTGGCCTCTTTTGCACAAAATAAAAATACGTATATATCCACAATTTGTGAAATTTATTTCTTAACAGCTTTATATCGGGTTCTGGAATAACTAATAGAAGTTAAGTTAATTGAAACATTGTTTGTCTTAAAACACAATGTTTGTAATAAAAGGATAATAATAATGTTGAAACATTGAGCTTTCTGAGTTCAGAGACCTTCGGTCTAGCGAGATTAATATGTTCCAACGATAATACAAAGTCCAAGAATAATACCTCAACTTTATTATCCTTTTATAATATACATATTCGTTTTAAGACAAAAAGAGTTTCAGTATACCAAATTTCTATTAGTTATTTCAGAAACTACATTAATAGTACATATATAGCTGACTATAAATCAAATTTCTGAATGACAGATAAATATGTAATTTTTGCAAAGAGGCCACGCCTTGGATAATTTTACTAATCGTTTCCAACTACTACGTATCACACAGCTAAGATAGGAACCAACGTGCAAAATAATCCGGTATACCGTATTTGTCACTAACATATTACGATTTTTTGCAAGAAGCAGGTAACAAGAAAATGTTAAGTAAAGTCACCACCAAGTCCAAGATCCGGGTTGTCACCAAAATTTAGTCGCCTTGGTTAACGTGTGTAAACACTGTCTGGGCACCCTGGTCACGATAAGACGTCCCTTCAGCATGAGCGAATATGCGGCCAAGTACACGCTGGTTGTGTACAATTTCAGCATGTAACATGACACCACTTGGTGCCACATGATCCATCAAGGAACAACTAAACATGTAGATACCTGTTTGCGGAGCAACGAACACGCCTGTCCGGTTGTTGTAGCCTCCCCCTATATCCGTTATCACTTTTTCAAGCTTTATCGTGTCCATATGTTTCACATGATCAACTGACCTTGGTTTATTACTGCTGTGAATGCTACTGGTCCTTTATCGTTCATTACAAAACACTTTGGTTGATCTACAAACAACGAACACCGATATATAAAATGGGAGAGAATATGCATGTGTAATGTTTAATACATTCAAGTTTAGAATGCTTTTATCATCAGAACAAAAAAAAATGTCGTTGCCCTTGCAAAGATACCCGCATGTTGCTTTGTAAGCAGGAAAAAATAAATTTCATGTTGATTAAGCGTGTTTAACACTTTATTTACTTACATCTAATATTGCGTCTTATGTTTATGTTAATTTACACTATTATTTTAATATCTGCCTACGTAACTCTTATTATCTACCATTTATGTCAATTTATGCCGACAGATTTGGAAACTACAAACATTTGGGAACATTTTGGTATATGACATGTCTTTTTAAAAAATGGGTCCGGGTAGCCCCTATAAATAGGCTAGTTTTTTCGTAATTGTCACCCTACCACACTACCTAACTTATATCAAACTATCTACGTAACTTAAATCTCACTATCCACATACTTAGTTCCGGTCCTCTACCTACTGAGTTATAGCCTTAAGTTCTATCTTCATAGCTTTATCCATGTACAAGGTTTAATAGAAAAAGATGACTGCCATATATCAAAGTTTTAGCACATTGTCACAAAATATTTAAATAAGTTTTCCTAAGACAAGGTTAAAGATTACAAGTGACTTCGATGGCGGGGTCAACATTCATCCGACGGTAATGATTTTACATTTTTGTAAGAGTCTACTATACCAGATATCTAAGCTCTTGACATTTATAAAGTCAGGTTTTTGCATAAGACTATGTAAATTATATTTCCACCTAGGGGCAGAGACATTTGAATCTCAGGAGCATGATTTATAAATCTTGTAAAAATCTTTTAGGTAGAACTACCTGTTAGATGCACATACAGTTTCAGAGAAAAGATTAAATAAATGACCATTGTGCCATCTTAATTCTACCAGTTGCATCTTCAATACTAGTGTAGGCAATATTGACCTAGGTGGCGTGATTTCCATAACTTTTGTAGATCATTAAGAAGATGATTCATATCGAAGTTCTGGCCATTGTAGTTTCTGAACATAAGATTTCTAATGGCTGTTTCCATAACATATTAACTAAGAACCCCATAATCTGTCACAAACCCAATATATTCTACATACTGTAAGGCATGTAAAGCTTGTTATTGTTTCTGAAATATTCTATTTTTAGAATCATTATTTATTTATTAAATAATTACTTATTGTCATTTTCAGCATTTAAGTAATGTATACGCAATATTCCCATTCAAATAAGGGCAGTAAAGTAATTATATTGTTTTCAGCATTTTAATTATTCACTATGTATAAACGTTCCTAAAATTGAATGTTACCTTTCTCCGAATTTCATGTTAGATTGTTGACATTTTAGGAAGCACGATTATTTCTTTATTCCTGGATTAACATGTCTGTTACTCCACATTTTTGTAGTATCCATTATGTTTTGATGTTATAATCAGTAATTGTTCATAAAACATGTTCTAATCAATTTATTTTTGTCAAAATAATAATTCCTAAAACTTTCCCAAAATGTTCATGGAGGCTGCCATCTTTGTTTTAGGTACACGAGTACCAATATCTGTAGTTTGTTTAGAAATGAAGCATATTTGACTTTATTGTGTAACATGTATTTTGTATTATGTGATTATAATGTTTGCTTCTCAAATTGTTCAAGAGATTTATTGTAATAATTTATTTGTGTAAAACAAGACCGCACTATTTGTTCGGTCATTCGCGTAGTAAAGTTGGGTGTGGAATCACCCTAATTCTCTTTAAATTGTAATAATCCTGCTAAATTACCATAAGTATTTAATTGAAATGTATTTAATAGCGTAAGTGTTATTTCTCAACATAATGATTACTTACAATTTTATATGTTTACTTTGTATTTTGTTATCATGATCTGTTGAGCTGTTTACTCATTTTAGGATGGGAATTCCTAACCAATTCTGATTGGCTTAGATAAATCCTAAGTGCATTCTCATTGGTCGGGAATCCTTTCCTAAATTCCTAAACGGCTCAAAGGTTATAAATAGAGCGACAGTCCTCATTTTGGAACAACAACGCCCACTAAAGTTGCTTAGGCGCGATAATTCAAACTGAGCAGAAAACATCAAAACTGAATTTTAGTAAGTTTCTGTTTAGGAAAGACTCCTAAATCACATTGGAATATGTATTAAACTTTTATTAAGCAACTTTTCCTGAATGAGAGCTGACGTACTTCATGCTATAACTTTTAATCCTAAACTAAACGGATATTAGACCAAAGAATCCAAACTGGATAAAAGCGTTGTTGACTTATATTTTAGGAAATCATAAAATCACTTAACATAGCGCCTTATGAAATGATGCCGAAACTTATTTCTGTATATTGATGATAAGATATATTAAATGTTAGAATATATATGCAG
The DNA here is from genome assembly GCF_026571515.1 of Ruditapes philippinarum. Taxonomy (NCBI): domain Eukaryota; kingdom Metazoa; phylum Mollusca; class Bivalvia; order Venerida; family Veneridae; genus Ruditapes; species Ruditapes philippinarum. The sequence goes on along the minus strand of NW_026866199.1, from coordinate 128,254 downwards.
TTTATGTATACAAAACTATGTATACACTATTAAACCAAAGAATTGAAACTTGATGAAAGCGTTGTATTATTTATTCCGGAAATCCTAAAGAAAAGAGTCTACTTATATAACATTGAAACCGGGTGCTGTATATAACTGATGCTAAGTTAGCATATATGTTTATACAGTAGAACTTGTGGCGTATTTTTGAAACAGCTATCCTGACACTGCGGCAAAAGTACGTTACAAACTGGTGTCAGAAGTACGGTATTTTTTTTTGAAGTTTTATATACCGCATAAGAACACACGTCTTCAATTAATTTGAGATAGAAAACGTATTTTTCTATCTTTGAATATGTCTTCACCCGATCCCGAAGTTTCATTCCCGTTGTTGAATGAACATAGAGACGATCAAATGGATGAATCACAGGACAGCAATGGCTTTCCTGCAGATGTTGTCTGTGATAGAGATAATATCACAGGTATTGTTACTTCAAATGATAACGGGGATTTTTCGCCAAATAACCAGTTACCGCCTAGAGATGGTATTCATATTTATCAGCAAGCCAGTAATAGAACAAACAATAACTATGCCGGTGATTTTATACAATCGGCTCCCGCATTACACCATTCCATGTCACATACAGTTAAACCCGACACATATGATGGTTCACAATGTTTTGAACAATACTTGTCTCATTTTGAGGATTGTTCTGAATTAGCGTGTTGGGCTGCAAATACACGCGTCCTTATCTTATCAGCTAGTCTTAGAGGGCCGGCTCGAACCTATTACATGACATTGCCAGTCGCTGAGCGCAGAGACTATAGTACTTTAGTTTCTAGACTACAAGACCGATTTGGTAGTCTTAAGCACCAAGCCCTGTGGTTACAAAAGCTAGAGAGCAGAAAACGTCAGAGAGGTGAGAGTATCGCGTCTTTAGGTGACGATCTAAGGCAACTTGCGCAAAAAGCACACTCAGATCTTGGAATTAAAGCCCAAGAAAAACTTGCTTTAAATCAATTATATAAATCTCTATCGACCGACATGAAATGCCGCTGCGTAGATAATGACTGCACATCAGTAAATGAGGCAGTTACTGTGATAGAACGCTATGAAAGCATTTTAGGATTACAAAACACAGCCCCGATTCGAGCTTTCGAGAGTTCATCAAAACCACAAAATGAGGGTGATGAACTGAAATCTATGATAAAGAAACTTGAGGTTAAAATTGAAAATATTGAGCGTGCGTGTAAAATAAACTCTAGTCAAGCTTCAACAAGTAACACAAGACTGTGTTTCGGTTGCAACTCTGCAAATCATTTGTGGAGAAACTGTCCAATGAACAACAGTAACAAGGTTTCTACTGGTAACAGAAACAAACAATATTTCCACCGTTCTAATAATGACAGCAACGCAAGCGGTTATAAAAACGTCTCCAGCTCACAATCGGGCGCAATTCAGTCAAAATTTTCGGAAAACTAACTGCCGCTGATTCTGTGGGCAAAGAATCAGCATCTACCAAAATGCCCAATTTAACTACCGAAATTCACACCGCTCGCGCTGGTTCAGACCTTAACATATTTGATAATGGATTTTACACAACATGCTTCATTGGGTCTATTTCAGTAGATTTTCTAGTTGATTGTGGAGCAACGTCTTCTTTAATTTCGAAAAGAAAACTTTCTGAGATTGACCCAGACAACAGTTTATTTCCACTTTCATCAGTTTCACAAACCTTACATGCAGTTAACGGTGAACAGATGTCTGTCAGTGGTAGCGTTGATCTTGTTATTCAGCTTGGTGATCAGCGCTATGACGTGACATTCATCGTATGCAACATAGATACAGAGGGTATCTTAGGCCAAGATTTTTTAAAACAAAATGTAGATAGTATTAATTATAGACAAAACTGCCTTCAAATTGGAAATGATTTTGTTCCTCTTTGGAGTGGAGGAAAAGCATTTCAGGTTTGCAGGGTAGAAGTAAAAGATACTGTACGCCTGCCAGCTCAATCTAGAATGTGGATACCTGTTAAGATTCCATATTCAGAACATCTTTTAGAGGACAGTTTTCTCGAGCCATCTGCACATGTTATGGCTCAGAAAGAGGTCATTATGATGAGCGGTATAGTAAAAACAAACAATGAGGTTGTGATTAATGTTATTAATTATGGCCAAGATACAGTAACCTTGTATAAGAATACGAACATAGGTACCTGCGAATCATACTTTGAAGAACAAGATACGACTTCTGCACGGGTTGCACGTGTTCTTCAATCTGAATTTGACACAGAACCAATCTTACCAGACCATCTTAAAGATCTTTATGAACGAAGTTCTAAAGATTTGAGTGAAACTGAGAAGAATGGTTTGTTAAAGCTTTTATGCAAATACTCAAGTACTTTCTCAAAATCTCCAGAAGATATAGGTTTAACAAACATAGTTCAACATTCCATCAATACAAACAGTGCTCAACCAATCCGACAGCCCCCACGTCGTTTGCCTTTAGGTAAACGTGCAATTGAAAAAGAAGAGGTTAACAAAATGCTTGAAAGAGGTGTTATTGAGCCCTCAAATAGTGCCTGGGCATCACCTGTTGTCCTTGTCACTAAGAAAGATGGTACTCCTAGGTTTTGTATAGACTACCGGAAGTTAAATGATGTTACTGTCAAAGACGCATATCCGTTGCCTAGAGTTGACGACTGTATTGATTCATTGTCTGGTGCTAAATATTTTAGTTCATTAGACCTAAATAGCGGGTTTTGGCAGGTTGGTATGAAACCAGAGGACAAGGAAAAGACAGCCTTTGCTACCACTGTTGGCCTATTCCAATTTACTGTCATGAGTTTTGGCTTAGCTAATGCCCCTTCTACATTTGAAAGGCTCATGGAAAATGTCTTGCGTGGCCTTCAATGGGAAGAATGTCTTCTTTATATGGATGATATTATTGTCCCAAGTAAAACAGTTGCCGATGGCCTTGAGAGACTCGAACATATTTTTCAAAGGCTTAAGGAGACCAACCTAAAACTCAAACCATCTAAATGCATTCTTTTTCAAAAGCAAGTAAAATTTTTAGGTCATCTTGTTTCAGAATCTGGTATTGCAACGGATCCCGATAAAATTTCAGCTGTGCAAAATTGGCAGACACCTCGTAATGCTAAAGATGTAAAAAGTTTCCTGGGTCTTTGCTCGTATTATAGGCGTTTTGTTGAAGGCTTTGCAAAAATTGCGAAACCCTTAAATCAAGCAGCTGAGAAATCTGTTAAATTCCTTTGGACCGAAGAATGTGAAAATGCTTTTAAATCATTAAAGCTAGCGTTAACCTCATCACCTATTTTAGGATATCCTTTACCAGGCAGTCCTCAACATAGCCACTGGAAAAGACCGATCAACCATTTCGCAACAAGTCGAATTCCTCAACTGCTTTAACACAACAGGATACAACAGACAGGACCAGCTGCTCAAGAAACTTTCAAATGTACCTTTAAAATTAAAATGAATTATTGTTAAACTGAAGTATTAGGTAAAATAGTTTTCTAAGTAAAATGTGTTCATAAATATCTAGTCATAAATCATTAAATGTCAAAATAATTTAAAATGTAAGTATTGATATTTATTTTTAACATGTTACTTCAGGAGAAGTAAGACTTTTAAGGTAGGGAGAGTTGTAAGGCATGTAAAGCTTGTTATTGTTTCTGAAATATTCTATTTTTAGAATCATTATTTATTTATTAAATAATTACTTATTGTCATTTTCAGCATTTAAGTAATGTATACGCAATATTCCTATTCAAATAAGGGCAGTAAAGTAATTATATTGTTTTCAGCATTTTAATTATTCACTATGTATAAACGTTCCTAAAATTGAATGTTACCTTTCTCCGAATTTCATGTTAGATTGTTGACATTTTAGGAAGCACGATTATTTCTTTATTCCTGGATTAACATGTCTGTTACTCCACATTTTTGTAGTATCCATTATGTTTTGATGTTATTATCAGTAATTGTTCATAAAACATGTTCTTATCAATTTATTTTTGTCTAAATAATAATTCCTAAAACTTTCCCAAAATGTTCATGGAGGCTGCCATCTTTGTTTTAGGTACACGAGTACCGATATCTGTAGTTTGTTTAGAAATGAAGCATATTTGACTTTATTGTGTAACATGTATTTTGTATTATGTGATTATAATGTTTGCTTCTCAAATTGTTCAAGAGATTTATTGTAATAATTTATTTGTGTAAAACAAGACCGCACTATTTGTTCGGTCATTCGCGTAGTAAAGTTGGATGTGGAATCACCCTAATTCTCTTTAAATTGTAATAATCCTGCTAAATTACCATAAGTATTTAATTGAGATGTATTTAATAGCGTAAGTGTTATTTCTCAACATAATGATTACTTACAACTTTATATGTTCACTTTGTATTTTGTTATTATGATCTGTTGAGCTGTTTACTCATTTTAGGATGGGAATTCCTAACCGATTCTGATTGGCTTAGATAAATCCTAAGTGCAATCTGATTGGTCGGGAATCCTTTCCTAAATTCCTAAACGGCTCAAAGGTTATAAATAGAGCGACAGTCCTCATTTTGGAACAACAACGCCCACTAAAGTTGCTTAGGCGCGATAATTCAAAACTGAGCAGAAAACATCAAAACTGAATTTTAGTAAGTTTCTATTTAGGAAAGACTCCTAAATCACATTGGAATATGTATTAAACTTTTATTAAGCAACTTTTCCTGAATGAGAGCTGACGTTCTTCATGCTGTAACTTTTAATCCTAAATTAAACAAATATTAGACCAAAGAATCCGAACTTGATAAAAGCGTTGTTGACTTATATTTTAGGAAATCATCAAACCACTTAACATAGCGCCTTATGAAATGATGCTGAAACTTATTTCTGTATATTGATGATAAGATATATTAAATGTTAGAATATATATGCAGTTTATGTATACAAAACTATGTATACACTATTAAACCAAAGAATTGAAACTTGATGAAAGCGTTGTATTATTTATTCCGGAAATCCTAAAGAAAAGAGTCTACTTATATAACATTGAAACCTGGTGCTGTATATAACTGATGCTAAGTTAGTATATATGTTTATACAGTAGAACTTGTGGCGTATTTTTGAAACAGCTATCCTGACACTGCGGCAAAAGTACGTTACAATACTTAGGACTGACGGTCTACTAGCTAAGCTAACTGAAGGGGTTCAAATGTCTCTATTTAAGTCCTCTAAAAGAGCTTTTAAAGAAATACAGCATGAATCTTACTACACTTTTGAGAACCTTTATCTTGCAATTCTGTTATTGATTTGCATAACTTTGCATTCATTGTACGACGATCTCTGTTTTCAGTACTTTTGGCTGCAACTGAAAAATGAAAGAAATATTGAAAATATCTTGGAGATATCTGTAGCATGATGAGTTAAACTGTAACATGATACTCTAGCTGCGTACAGCTCCTTTTAGATAGAGAGAGAGAGCCCTAGATCTTGAAATACTACCATCATCTATTTTCAGCATTAGGCAAACCTAAAACTTAAACCAGCATAAGGCAGACATATATCATATTTTTAAAACATAAATATTCTATTGTGTTTTTTATAAAATATACATTGAAAACTACACTACTAAACATTGAACAGTTGTGAGATAGGACTGCTGATGTCATGTTAAGAAATATATATATTTTAAGCTCTTCTAAGCTTTTCAAAATGACGGGATACAACTTAGGCAGACCAAGATATATATTTTAATGACAGAGAAAACCTTAGGCAGATCACATTATATATTATCTTAATTGAGTGGATATACAGGAGAATATAGCCTGACTGAGATCAATATTATAGTCTGAGGCGACAGCCAAGGGTATATATCTCAGGAAGGCTATAGTATCATGTATATCCCATTAGTAACTTGTATTACAAATATATAACAATGCGAATTCTTATTAATGACAATTCACATTCAAGAATGTTACAAACGCTACTTAACATAATACTGAATTTCTAGTGTTCCCTGTTCTATGCCTCATCGCACACCTTGTTTGTACGCTTCAGTTACTTTGGCAGACGATAATATATATTTATGGAAAAGCTATTCAGCAAGATTATAGAACATCGGTGGTTCTACCCAGGTGCCCGTTTGTGCTTGAAATAATGTAGATGGACAACTGAAGTCTTCTTCCACCAGTAAAACTAGAAAGGGATGATCACAATACATGTATAATACGTATGACAGAATACACATCATGCAGACAATACATCTTTGACAGTTTAAACCTTAGAAAGACATAGATGTTCATACATTTTACAGAAAGAAATTTCGAAATATTAGATTATTATGGTGGCTGATTTGGTACGCTTTTGTGCGTCTAGTTAGCGCTAGCGACAAAGCGCTTAACGGCGCGTTGTCGCGATGTAGCCCAGTCGCTTGGTTTATAAGTCAATCCTTCAATTTGAACCAAGCGAAAATATGACATCGCGACAACACGTCACACGACAACGCGCCGTTTGGCGTGCCGCGCTTGAGACAGGACGACAGCGCGACAGCGCTTTGTCGTGTTGCCGCTAGCGCCAACGCCACGCACAAAAGCGTACCAAATCAGCCACCATAAATTATACATAATAAGTTTTGCTAATTGTTTCAAATGAGTGACGAATGTGCATGTGCAAGTCAAATTAACTTTGATAATGTCATAATTGTCAGTTTTTTATTAACTTTGCATATCTTTTAAAAAAAACTTCCTGTCTAGTTATGTAAATTTTAGATAGTTCATTTGGAATACAAATTTAAATTGAAATATCTAAATTTCTTGGGCCTATTAATTGAAAGTATTTTCAAACATATTTTAAACATTTAATCTCATCTAAGAGTTATCCAATCACATTCCCATTTCATTGTACATCCTGAAAGATTTTCTTCACAAATTAAGAACATTCCCACCAATAAGTTATTTTCCCGGCTGCAACAAACTGATAATAAACACATAATAGAATTTGCAAATTAAGTAATATTTTTATAAACGGTATGTTTCCGTATGCAAACAAAACATCAAACATGACACTAATGGGAAATATGTGCCTGACATGCTTAAATAAGGTAACTTTTTACGTGAGTAAAAATGTTCTTTTAAAGGTACATACTTAGCTGTTAGAAGAGAAATACTTAAATAGTATTCTACATTTTATTAGTTCAAACTTCATATAGAAATATTTCATATGAAATATCCCATGTAATTGTTGACTCGTTCACTATTATTAACTAGGACAAATTTCAGGTCTGAATTATGGTACATGGTACACTAAAGTAAATATAGTGTTGTGAGGTAATATATAACAGGCACACAAATTACAGAGCAATGATCAATGCCATTTTCTTTAAACAAAACATAGCTAAACTACTCTTAATAATTAAAGTATTTACAATCATGATACAAATATTAACTATAAGATATGAACAGATTAAAAAAAATAAGATTTATACCATAAAGATAAGTCCACTATAACTGCCTATAGATAGAAACAAAAGCAACGGTAAAAATACATGTAAATGTATTGAAATAAAAATAGCTTGAGTACTTTTATTTTTTAAAATAGTGGAACATGACCATAAACTATTTGCAGCAACGTTTGTGATTACATCTACTGTTATTTAAATTAAAAACCAAATATTTCAACTGTAAAAACAGGTTTGAATATGGTAATATAAACTTTGATTGTGCTTTCTTATGAAGAAAAACAGTCAAGACAGACTTGTATTTGAGAAAAAAGTTGAAGCAGAGCATTTACGAAAAAAGCAATTATGGAGTGGTGAAACTCGTGAAAGCTGAGCTTGACTATGAATTCAAATCATGTTCGTGTTTGGTTTCAATTGATAAATTGTAATTGTTAAGTTTTTAAGTAAAGCTACATGTAGCAGCAGGTGCGAATAAAGTAGAGGAATAGAGCTTTGCTTGTAGGTAATTCGTTTCAAGGAGTGATAGTCGACTGAGTAGATAGCCGCGAAGTTTAAAGGTAAAGTAGAGAGTAATGCTGTCAAAACATTTTTAATAGAAGAAGATGGGGCATGAAAGTTCTGACTAGGAATTTAAATAGAAGAGATGGACGGAAACTGCCTCCTGTCTGTGCTTGTTGAGTATCCATGAATACATTTTAAATGTCAAGCAAATGTCAAGCAAATACCTGTTCTGTTTCTAATAACAACTAAAGTATTAGTGGTGTTACAAGTCAAAAAACCAAATATGTAATTAAAATTTCTAGAAATATAATGAATACAATGCGTTCATATTGTTCATTAAAAAAAAGACGATAAATCTCTTTTTTGTTAGATTTTTGTCCGATTTAAAGCTGCATTCCTTTAGATGAGCACAATTGTATTATAAAAACAACAAGAAAAAAATGTTCTTAGAGTTTACGAAAAGAAGAATAATCTCAATGCGAGTAATAATTTGCATATTACCAGGGGTTCAACGTATAGTGGTGCGATACTTCTTTACGTGAGGTGAAATCATGCGATACGGATTACTTACGGATGAAGTAGTGCGGGAGGGTGAACCAGAGTCAGTCAGAGTGAGTGTATTTTATTAATTATTCATATATCTTCGATAACAATTGCATATTTTGTATTGCAGATGTGAAGATAGGATCGACACATATTTTATCAAAACTATAGAGGCTTAAATTTATAATTTAAAAAGTAATTGAAGGTAAACTGACGGCAACTGATTTTGTGTCGGTGAAAAAAATCGCTTAAAGCAAACTTATATTAATATAGTTAATTTCGTTTCCTTTTTTATTCTATAAGGGTTAGCATTATTGAGTTGCTTTTTTGTATATACCTATAAGTAACTCAATTTATTATAATATACATAAAACTGGTTTCTTTGAAACTGAGAAAATATTCAGATTACGTTAAAATATCAATTTTTGGTCATCCTAGTGCTCGATGTGTAAATAAATCCGTTGTATTAGATACAAGCAGTTGTATTGACCGCTTTAGCATTCTTATTGAAGACAGCGCATATAATAGTTTTAGTTATACGTTACCCAAACGAAAAACGTTAGATGACGGTGTTAATCCATCGGGAAATAAACTTCTAGATTTATGTTTGAGTACCGATCTTAAAATTGTGAATGGGGAAATTTTACATTTTTGTCTAATTTGGGTAAAAGCTTAATTCGATTATGCTATTTTATCGCAAGAGTTGTTTCCCTTTGTTTGTAGTTTCATTGTACATGATTTGTATACATTTTCGCACCATAAACCGGAACAATTAGATTTTTGTTTTAAATGTATCTATAATTATAATGTAAACGACGATATTAATAATGATGTAGTAAAATGAGACTGATGATGAAGGAAAAATAACTGTATATAAAAATCCATTGAAAAAGAAATTATGAATATTGATTTAATTGTGAATGATATCATAGCCCAAAACTGAAATAAATTGATAATAATTGAAAATAATGATGTGAATAATTATAGGTAAATTACTCTGACCAGTGTTTTTTCAAAACTGTTTTCAATTATGCTGGATTTTCGTGTACGTAAATGGGCTGAGAGAAATCACGTGTTAAACGATTTTCAATTTGATTATGGAAACAATAAAAGCACTACTCTCTGTATATTTGTATTGAGTTCAATAATCGATAGGATAATAAAACATGAAAAGGAAAAAAAAAATGTATGCTGCATTTATAGACTTTAAAAATGTTTTGACCTTTTGTAAAGAAATGAAAATTGGTATAAATGGGAGTATCATTGAAAATTGTAAAAATGTTACATTGTATGTATACCTGTGTAAAGTCATGTGTAAGAGCGAATGAAAGATTGTCTGATTATTTCGATAGTTATATGGGTTTAAAGCAAGGGGAGGCACTCTCACCTGTTTTATTTATATTTTTCGTCAATGATATGCACAGTGACTTGCGTAATGATACTGTTGGCTCTTTCATAACATAGTTTATTAGCATAAAATGTGTTTACATATATAGCCATTTACAATGCATGAAATACAGACATGAAATTTTTAACAGAAGAACGTGATCAATTCAAAAAGAATAAGTATATTGGTAAAATGTACATTCAGTCAATGTTCAAAAAGACAGTACAAGTTATCTGCAACTTTGACTAGAGGTTTTCAATGGTTAATTTACTATAAGATTTGCGTCTCTTTGATCAGTATATAGTATGATGGTATAAAATACTTAGTAATCGTCAGTGTATTCAAACATTGTTATTTCGTTATTGGAAAGCAGAATATATGAATTTAGCAACATTGGTAATACTTTTTGAGGATTCGCATGATAGAAGGGTTATGAACTTTTGGATTGATGGCCATCTACAATAATATTGTTTAAAGTATTTGGTTCTTAGTTCTCTATATTTCGGGCATACTAATAAAACATGATACTCATTTTCAATCATGTGCATATTACAGTCTTGGCAAATTCGAAGTTGTCGATCGAAATTTGTGTATCTTCCAGTTTCGACAGCTAGTTGATGAGAAGACAATCGTAATTTAAGTAATGCTATTTGGTATTTTCTTTCATTTATACATTCTAGATATTTTTCAAAATTAAAAGTATGTTTAAATAGACAATATGAAGAAAGTCTGTTAGATTTAATGATATGAGTGTACCAAGATTTTTTATAAATATCAAGGATTCTCTGTTTGATGAAATAATAAGGGATGACTATATTATTTTGATTAATCCATATGTCAGATAACCCTATAATATGTTTTATCTGATAATCCCATTTCATATTGTTATATGTAATAGTTTGATTAGTATCATTTGACAACATAGCATAAACTTTTCTTATAAATACATGGAAGATGTCAATATTTAAATTCAGTACTTAATCATCAATAGTTTTCTATATATTTTCATAGGCCTTCTTTCAACCTCAACATATAGCCCTTCTATATTTGTAGATGTTTTTACACCAAGCACCTAACGTAAACATTTACAATGTATCAACTCAATAGCATTTGATTCGTGATTTCCCCACAGTGGTGCATTATAATTTAGGACTGATCCAACTAGGCCATCGAACAGATTGCATTTATCTTTATTGGTTAATTCAACTTGATTGAAAATAATGAACATTATGATTGTAAAGCATTTGATGCGTGCTGTGATATCCTGCTTTGCGTTCTGTACCAAGAACCATTTAAAAAGGTGTGTTCGTAAGTATTTGAAGGATTTAACAACCTTTAATTGTTGTTCACATAAAATAAAATTATGTTGTGTATGACGGTCCCTTTCCGAAATCAATATTTTTGTTTTGTTGGTGTTTATTTTTAGGCCCAAAGTATCACAATATGCTTTTAGTTTGTTTTGTAAATCTTGAAGTGCATTAGTTTGTCCACTCTATAGTGAATTGATAGATGAATGTTTTCCTTAAAAATTTTGTGCTTGGCCAACCATCAATAAGTTTATATCAATTATGCAATCTTCGCAAAAGAAAAGAATTGTTAATTTAGCTAAGTTTATTTATTGTGCTAAGAGAAGCTCAAACGTTTAATTTTATATATGTATGTATTTGTTTCTAAATTATCATATTCTGTATTTACTTCTGTGACTCTAATTGACATTTTGATATTTGTTAACTGTTAACCATACTTTTCTTATTTTATGTAAATATGTTATAACCGCCACGGTAACTTGGCGATGAACATGCATGTATTTGCTTTTTCCAATAAAATATTTGACTTGATTTGACTTGATCTCAAAACGCACTAAATTCATGAAAACATAAAGTTGGTTCAAGTGCTTTAATGTTATACTTGTGCTTTATCTATAAGGCAAATTTTATTGATAACGATTAAATTAACGAATGTAAAAAGTATGAAGAATTTCAATACTGATAATATCGCGGGTAAAACTTATTCTAAATGTGAATGAAACGTAAAGGAAGTTTGCTTATCTCAACCGAATTGTTATTCCTATAAAATTTGGATTTAAAATTTTTCAAATCTTGGATTATATCGATAAAACTAGTTAAATTAGTGAAGGTTTCAGAAAATTTAATTTTTGTGTTGTGTGAGTGCAACACAACATGTCAGAATTTCTCAATGTAAAAGTGCTTTTGAAGCAGAATTTTTTGCTATTAATTATTTCATTGTTTTGATAAAGTGTGAATCGAAAGTTTTCATGTATTTAGTTTCAAACAAGAAAGAGAGCCAAAGTGCCCTCAAGCTTATCAAATAATAAATGTGTTAGGTTCAAGAGGCTTCGTGTAATATTGTGTTTTATCTTTAAGGGGAATTTTACTGATAACGAATTCAATAAATGAATGTAATAGCATGAACATTTTTATTACTGATAAAGCCTTGGGCTAAACCTAAATGTGTAAATAACGTTAAGAAAGACGGATTATATGTGGTAAAATAATTCTTAAATATACGGAAATCTCTATCCTACACAAATGGAATGTATTTATACAATTATGGGAAAGATTGAAATGATTATACTATTTTTGTGTTACTTGTCATTCCCTAACCTGACTGTAAGTTTAGAATCAAGTGCAACAACTTACAGTGAAATGTCAGCATCGACAAAGATATCAATTACACCTTCAGTATCAAATGTGACAAGTACAATAACAACGCAACCACTTACGAAAGAAATTTATTCAACAGAAGGATTAACATCCGCAGGAATAACAACATCACCCACAACAGAAGGCATACAGACATCAGCATCGTTAGTAGTAATACCTACAGCAACATCATTATTAGGAATAACAACAGCCGCAATAAGAGAAGGGACAGCAACATTATCAACAGCGACAATAGCTGTAGAAAATGTTACAGCGGCAGAAAATATAACATTCGCAAATCAGACCTCTACAACTAAATCAGATGTATTAACAACGTCAACAACAACCACAACATCAAATTCGAAACTTACAATTGTAACAACAAGAACAACTATGTCAACAACACCAACAAAAACATCTCAAACTGAAGCTACCACAAACACCATTACAACACAGGTAACAACTGCATCAGCAAGCAGCAAAGCGTATGATGGTATAGAAGCAGTGGCTGGTATTTCTATCGTAGTAGTCAGTATAGTTATTATTCTGATTATTGCATTTCTCGCACGATTTGAGAGACAAAAAGAAAAATTACAGGCAATGACTTCACATAACAATGAAGCTTTTGAAATGACTGACAAAAATAAGTGACTCTAATGTTCATCTAAATACATGTAGATGAAATTTAATACAAAGGCGTTAAATTTACAAAATTAACATCAATAACAACAAACATTCTGGTTTTTATGGAATGATAAATTATCATATCTTTCACACCTTAAGTACTTTTTGTTTATAACGGTATGGAGTATAATATACGAATGTTATAAGATTAGATACATAAATTATAAGTGGAATATTGAAAACTATGGAACATGTAATTTTCTTTAAATTGGATAAAGTATTGAAAGTACTTTGATGACCGAGACTTTGTTAAATGACATTGGAAATCTCGTTTTTTTTTTTGGTTCCTTATCATCCGATACTATATGCAAAACTGTCAATATAATAAAACTGACACTAACAATTATCACAATTAGCAAGCACTTAAAGTGACAATAACACGGCGACTGGCTCTGTTTTATTTACATTTATGTTATTCTACAGTATTATCTAACTAGCTAAAATATTTGTCTACAATAGATTTTATAACACAGTTTTTTATACTTTGATTATAATTTTGGTTACAATGGTTTTGCTGTATGCATGTTTTGTCTTTAGTTTGATATCATATCAGAGTAACATTTTGTTTGTTATGGTTTAAAAAATTATAGTCCTGGTGGTAAATGACATAAATCGCAACTGTTAGTTTAATTGACTTTCAAAATGTTGCAATAACAAAACATTTGATTGAGTTATCAACTAAGAATTAATAAATTACTACATGGAATAGATATATAGGGATGTTATGTATTATTTAATTGCCGACATGGATGTCGAGTTTTATAACAATAAATTCAAATTGTTTGTTCATTCCCTTTACATTTATAATTTTCCCGTGTTTTTTCTGCTTTGATTTTCTTTTTTGATAACCCAGCAAAGTGATTTTGTATGTGAATAATGTCTGAAGTGTTAAGCTATCATTTAATCACTTTATAAAATATTTATTGATATTTTTGGCACGGAAATTTGGATTGCGTTAATTTTGTGATTAGCATGTAAGTATAGCAATCACATAGCGTTAAGATAAGAACAGTTGAAAACATAAGCACTTAGTATATTATTTTACAAAACAATTAAAATCATAATTATTATCATCAATAAGAAAGTATTTGTATCATAGATTTTGTCAATGTTCTAAACTTATGAGGCATTAATCTATACTGATATTTCTTTCTTTAGCATTTTTATTGAATGACTCGGCATTTATTAATTATGGTATATTCAAATACCTATTCATTTCATTCTATTTTATAACCCGATCAAAGTTTTGTTAATCTTAATTTTGCATTGCTTTATCACAACGTAACCCAAAGTCCATTTAGTAAGATTAAACTATAGTGATAAAACTTCAATCTTTATGGTTCTATGTGAGTGTATGTTACATAAAGATGAAATCATTCGATAATAGATTTATAGCGTTATTATTGGGATTGGTTTTGTTTATACAAAATGGAATTATTTGTACAATTTCCACTTCAAAAACTCCTTTCGTAAACAGGATAATCACTCATACACACATTAGCAACGGGACTACGGATCCTAGTAAAACTTCTTTGCCGCCATCATCAATGCTGATGATTAACACAAAAACAAGTAGAAGTAAGTCTTTGAACTCCTCGACTATGATTAATAGTTCTACTTTATCTTCTCGGACTTCTTCGTCGACTCATATACCAAGTACTACAGAGAAATCATATTTGCCTTCATCATCAACGGTAATGACTTACACAAAAACAAGTAGAAGTAATTCGTTGAACTCCTCGGCTATTAAAGAAAACTTTACTTTATCTTCTAGGATATCTAGGGTAGCTTCGTCTACTAGTGTACCGAGTACTAGACAGAAATCTGTTATGCCCGCATCATCAACCGTAATGACTAACACAAAAACTATAAGTAAGTCGTTAAACTCATCGGCTCTTTTGGAATACTCTACTTTATTTTCTCGGATATTTTCGGTAACTTCGTCGACTAGGGTTAATGTACCAAATACTACAGAGAAATCGTCCGCTTACATGGGGATAGAGGTGGTAGCTGGCGTCTGTATTGTACTTGTCAGTTTTCTTATTATACTTGTTGTGGCGTTCCTATCCAGATTTGAGAGACAAAGAGAAAAAATCAAAGAATCAAAAGATGACAAAAATGTCAGATATAAGTTAAGCACGAGTGTTGGGAAAGGACACGATGCAAATATCGGCAAAAATATCAGCGTATCGTATAAACATGCTACAGATCAAGACTCGTATGTTAATGTGAAATACTCAAAAGATTTAGCGACTCTTGATATAAGACTGTAGAGGTTTTTATATTATCAAAGACATCGTTATACAATACAGTATTTAATACATGACAGAAAAAGTAAACAACAATGTTTTTTGGTGTAATGTTGGTGTTAACCGATTTTAATTTTAAGGATTATATCGCTGTATCATAAAAAGCGAGGAGAAACGTCAAAAAGACATAAAGTTGTATTTCACGATTTCATGTTAATTTCTTCATCGCAAGGGATTATTTACTTATCTATCATTTATTAAAGTGTTACCAATGTACACAGTATCAAATTACATAAATGAAACACATCATTTAGTAAAGTGCGTTGAAAGTCTAAAAATATTTTAGAAGGATTTCTTACTTGAATATAACATTCAAAGATATGCTCCACAATCTCAAAATGGGACTAAAATAATGGTATGTGTTTGATCAGATCAGAACACAATTTGATTAACAAAGAAACTTTAGGACAGTACTAAAACATTGGATATATCGTTAAAACAAATAAAGGAATACTATAAGCACTTCGACAAAACGTTAAAAACATTATTACTAAAAGACACATATACAACAACATAGAGTTTTTTATGGTCAGTTATAATATAAAACTAGTTTTCGTTTATCTAACATATGATTACAGGTTTCGAAATTTACATTTGCTACGTTTGTACATGTCTAAGATAATATGTATCTGACCATATCAATGTTAGATAGATTATCAAAACCATTTCAAAGTCTATTTGCTGATTACAGTAAATCTAATCTAACTGAATTGCAAAGGCAATGTAACAAAAGATGAGTTTCATCTTCAGCTATATTCCTTTTATTTCATATTCCTAGTTCAATACATATTCAAGTTGTTCCACTTTTACCAAGGCACCTCTATTATATCTTTTATAATAAAAAAACAACAGAATGTTATGTTTCAAACTTAGTATAAAAGTTTCGTATGTACGAAGTTTATTTCCACCTGGATCTCTCCGAAAAGTATGTCGGTTCACATCGGTTCTCCATTCTTGAACATAGTCATCATAAATTTTGGGCAGCAAATTTCTTACAATGTGTTCTGTTGCATAAGATGTATCAATGCTACGATATCAATCCAAATCATTTTGTCTAAACTTCTTATATACCTGAACATAGCAATTCTTGTATCTCGTATTTGACAATCAATTTGCCCACTTGAAAATGTTTTTCAAAATAAGTTTATTTGCATCCATTACAGTGTATCTACACCAACTTGACAGACAATTTTCTCCAATGGGTTGGTAGTAGGTTTCCAACCAATATGTCCAGAAGGTGCTGCATTTGAAGTTTATATTTTAACATTCAAAAGTAAAGAGCAGTCCTATATTGTACTGAATTGATGCTGGAAAAGTTAATCTATCGACCTCTTGTCGAATAACCTCACTTGGAGCCAATGGTCATGAATTATCATATAAGCTCACAAATCAGATAATGTCCCGCCGTTAAATTACTTTGTGTTTATACTGCGGTGATCAAGGAACCTTTAGTGTGGCACTTTTATGGCATTCTATGAAAAGCGGTATATGGTCCTTGATCCTAAGTAATGAATGAGTGTCATCAACGATAAAACAAAAATTTATTAAAGGTCGAACAAATGTAAACGAACAAGAGTCAGTCCTAAATTGTGCTGATCACTTAGTTGTCTAAGTGTCTGATAGTAATTTTTTATCTTTCATCAATGTACACAACATCTGAAATATTTCATGATAAACTGTAATTTACTTTTTAAACACAAACTTAAGTTTACTGATAAATACTTAAACCTGATTATCTGATATTACGATGAACAGGAGTTTCCTGATATAGACATAATATTGAGTTTATTCTTATAGACATAATCTTGAGCTTACCAATACAGACAAAAACTTAGATTTACCGATAAGGTGGCGCGATAGCTCAGTTGGTTAGACCCCTGACTGTCAGTCTTGAGGTTCCGGGTTCGATCCTTGGTAACACCCTTGGGATTTTTCAGAAACACTTTCAGTGTTTCCCACCTAACTAGAGGTTTACTGGTTCAAAACCCAGGTAATACTCGCATGTATCAGTGCTATGCACTTGGCATGTAAAAGAACCAAGGATTATATTCAATAAGAGCTAGGGACTGTTTCCCGGATTCCCTTGTAACTCATAGCTGTCTCTAGAGTCTGCTTAGGTAAGGACCCTACTGAAAATAAGTGCTTGCACTTTCGTAGGTTATCCTTGACCGTCCGGTCTAAAGAAAATCAATCAAAAATCAACCGATACAGACAAAAACCTAGATTTCCGATACAGGCAAAAACTTAGATTTACCGATACAGCAAAAACTTGGATTTATTGATACAGACATAAACTTGAGTTTACTGATACAGAAATAAACTTCAGTTTACTGATACAGACATAAACTTAAGTTTACCATATCTACAGGCATACTAAATTATACAGTATCTCGTCGGACACTAAATTATTATAAACAGTATCTATAGTCGCATACTCAATTGTACAGTATTTGGTCGCATACTTAATTATATAGTGTCTAGTCACGTACTAAATTATACAGTATCTAGTCGCATACTTAATTATGCAGTGTCCAGTCGCATACTTAATTGTACAGTATTTGGTCGCATACTTATTTATATTGTATTTGGTCGCATACTAAATTATATAGTATCTAGTCACGTACTAAGTTAAACAGTATCAAGTCGTATACTTAATTATGCAGTGTCCAGTCGCATACTTAATTGTACAGTATTTGGTCGCATACTTAATAATATTGTATTTGGTCGCATACTTAATTATATAGTATCTAGTCGCATACTTAAGTGTACAGTACCTAGTCGCATACTTAATTATACAGTATCTAGTCGCATACTAAATTATACAGTATCTCGTCGCATACTAAATTATTATATACAGTATCTAGTCGCAAACTTTATTAAACAGTATCTAGTCGCATACTTAATTATACAGTATCTAGTCGCATACTTAATTATACAGTATCTAGTCGCATACGTAATTATACAGTATCTAGTCGCATACTGAATTATAATGTACCGCATGTAGTCGCATACTTAATTGTATAGTATCTAGTCGCATATTTAATTATACAGTATCTAGTCGCATACTTAATCATACAGTATCTAGTCGCATATTTAATTATACAGTATCTAGTCGCATACTTAATTATACAGTATCTATTCGCATACGTTATTATACAGTATCTAGTCACATACTGAATTATAATGTACCGCATGTAGTCGCATACTTAATTGTATAGTATCTAGTCGCATATTTAATTATACAGTATCTAGTCGCATATTTAATTGTACAGTATCTAGTCGCATACTTAATTATACAGTATCTAGTCGCATATTTAATTATACAGTATCTAGTCGCATATTTAATTGTACAGTATCTAGTCGCATAATTAATTGTACAGTATCTAGTCGCATTCTTAATTATACCGTAACTAGTTGCATACTTAATTATACCGTAACTAGTCGCGTACTTACTTGTACAGTCTCTAGTCATATACTCAATTTAAAATTATCTAGTCGCATATTTAATTGTACAGTATACAGTCGCATATGCAATTATACAGTATCTAGTCGCATACGCAGTTATACAGTATCTAGTCGCATTTTTAATTATACAGTATCTAGTTTCATTCTTAATTATACAGTATTTAGTCGCAGATTTAATTATACCGTAACTAGTCGCATGCTTTATTGTACAGTCTCTAGTCAAATAATTTATTATAAATTTTCTAGTCGCATATTTAATTGTACAATATCTGGTCGCATACTTAATTTTACAGTATCTTGTCGCATACCTAATTATACAGTATCTAGTCGCATACTTAATTATACAGTATCTAGTCGCATACTTAATTATACAGTATCTAGTCGCATACTTAATTATACAGTATCTAGTCGCATACTTAATTAAACAGTATCTAGTCGCATTCTCAATTATACAGTATCTAGTCACATACTTAATTATATAGTATCTAGTCGCATACTTAATTGTACAGTATCTAGTCGCATACTAAATTTTACAGTATCTAGTTGCATACTTAATTATACCGTATCTAGTCGCATACTAAATTATACAGTATCTAGTCGCATACTTAATTATACAGTATCTAGTCGCATACTTAATTGTACAGTAATTAGTCGCACACTAAATTATACAGTATCTAGTCGCATACTTAATTATACAGTATCTAGTCGCATACTTAATTATACAGTATCTAGTCGCATACTTAATTATACAGTATCTAGTCGCATACTTAATTGTACAGTATCTAGTCGCATACTTTTTTATACAGTATCTAGTCGCATACTTAATTATACAGTATCTAGTCGCATACTTAATTATACAGTATCTAGTCGCATACTTAATTATACAGTATCTAGTCGCATACTTAATTATACAGTATCTAGTCGCATACTTAATTATACAGTATCTAGTCGCATACTTAATTGTACAGTATCTAGTCGCATACTAAATTTTACAGTATCTAGTCGCATACTTAATTATACAGTATCTAGTCGCATATTAAATTATACAGTATCTAGTCGCATACTTAATTATACAGTATCTAGTCGCATACTTAATTGTACAGTATCTAGTCGCATACTAAATTATACAGTATCTAGTCGCATACTTAATTAAACAGTATCTAGTCGCATACTTAATTGTACAGTATCTAGTCGCATACTAAATTTACAGTATCTAGTCGCATACTTAATTAAACAGTATCTAGTCGCATATTTTATTATACAGTATCTAGTCGCATACTTAATTATACAGTATCTAGTCGCATACTTAATTATACAGTATCTAATCGCATACCTTATTATACAGTATCTAGTCGCATACCTAATTATACAGTATCTAATCGCATATTTAATTGTACAGTATCTAGTCACGTACTTAATTGTACAGTATCTAATCGCATACTTTATCAAACAGTATCTAGTCGCATACTTTATCAATAGTATCTAGTCGCATACCTAATTAAACAGTATCTAGTCGCATACTTTATTATACAGTATTTAGTCGCATACTTAATTATATAGTTCCTAGTCGCATACTTAGTTTTTTTGGTATCTCGTTGGACACTAAATTGTACAGTAGTAGCATACTTAATTATACAGTCTCTAGCCGCATACTTCATTATACAGGTAGGTATTACAGAATAGTAAAAAAGTTATTACAAAAACAACATTATTGAGGTGACATGTCGAAAAGCATAGAATAAATACAAATGATAATTATAACACAACATCCTGTAAATATGTAATTTCTAAAATAGAAAATAAATGTTCAACGTTCTCCTAAAAGTGTCTTTTTGAGATGTGCAATAAATTCCGAAATTGCTTGCTTGGCTATATCATTTGTATGGAAATGCTTTAGAAACCCGTGTTTCTGTCCCCGGTAATAAGCATGTTCATGTTTGTTCATATCTAACTCCCGCAATGCAGCGTAAAGCATGAACGATTCGTCTCTAACTGGATCAACTTCCGGTGAAATAAAATACGTGTACGGTAGATTTTCTAAGTGCTGCATAGCTGTAAGCATGGGAGAGACCCTGTCGTCTAATATAAGATGTGAAACATCACGTGACAATTGTTCATTACCAGCATCTTTCGTCAAGCCAGGCTCGGAGTATTCTCTGAATGAAAATGGTAACATATTAAGATCTAAAATTTCAGCCATTTCTGAGTTCTTTTGTTCAGTAGTCGTATGTAAATTCTTCATCATTTGATTGACGAGTTCTGTATTGTTTTCACCGAAAAGGTAAAGAGAAAATTGTTCTACGATATCTTCCTTCCCAATCTGTCCAGGTTGTCTAGTGTTTTTAGCATAAGACGGAAGATTAAAATCAAATGCTTGTAATGGGGGATAAAACATCCCAACCAGACGAATATATTTTGAGAGTGTTGGTTCTTCTTTTGTTATATTCAAGGACACGGAGAGAGCAAGATTTCCACCTACATCGTCACCTGTATAAATAAAGCAAAAGTTGTAAAAGGATTTTAACTAACTATAAAAATGAATTCCTATAGAATGTCCAAAAACAGTATAATTTAAATTGTTGCACGCTCATTTTGATTGAGCCTGCTTAAGGACGGTACTGATACATGTATGTGCAAGATACTGTTTACGAACACCCTCTACCCAAAAATTTCACCCCTCATACCTCCTGAAATTTGAAAATAAACAAAATTCAACATTTGATATGAAATGGTAAAATTTTGAATACAAGTATACATGTAGAAACATCCGCAGATATGTTCATACTGCGATGACCATGGAACCGTCAATGAGACAAGTTAACTCCATTCCATGAAAGGCAGCTCATGGTTCATAAGTAAATAAACAACAATTCGAAAAATTCGGGGAGTCTTTAAAGATTTGTACCTTTAAAAATGTTCAGACACCGCCCCCGGCATTTGAAAAATTGTGAGGGTCTTGATAGAAAAAATGAAATTAAGAAGACTTACCGTAGTTTTAAAATAATTTCTAAGAAACATTTATATAATCTGTTATTAAATCTTCATGTCCATTAATTAAATAAAAGATGAAGGCTTTGATACGTAAATCTTTGATAAATGCTGGTATTTTACTATAAAATTAGTATATAGTACGACATTTATTTTGTCGGGTCGTATTTGCGCATGTAATACAAGCATTAAATGTAAGACAGAATGTACAGGTATATGATTTATAGTTAGTAAGAAGAAAAAAATGTTAAGTACAAGCAAACATTGATGATATATTTACTACCTGCTAGTGTAATCTGGTTGGTCAGGAGACCAAACGTTGACGGATTTCTTAACAGATATAACGTTGCACGTAAACAGTCCTCGAAGGCTGTGGGAAAAGGAAAGTCAGGTGCCAACCGATACCTGTCAAACAAATATTGAAAAAAAAAAACATCTTTGAAATATCTATCCGCTATTGTGATATTTTAGGCATAACTTATGTAAGAAGATAACAATCATTTAGTTTTAGTCAGAATACAAAATACATTTTGATATTTTAAAAAGGAAAATCGACAACAGTTTAAATAAAATATACATGTTTATAATGGTCAAACAATTAAACTTCTGTATTTGTTTGTACAACAATTTTAACGCAAATCATCAAGTAAGACTAGTTGACATTAAAATATTAAACAAATAACTTACTCTACTGATATAACGACGAAACCAGACATCTTGCTGATGTACTGTGTCAATGCCTTATATTCCTCTAAAATATAAATAACATCACGTGTTCATATATATTAAAGTATATTGTCCTCGTTTATTTATTTGTAAATAGACGGTTCGTGTTGTTGTTGATTACGAAAACACTTTCTCGTAACAAACTATTACAAATGTATTCTTCTCCACAATGTCATAATTTTTTTCTTGTCACAAAACACACAACTCTGTTGTTAATTCCCGTGAAAAATATACAAATTATGCTTTAGTAAAACTTATTCCAGTCATAAAAAATATACAACTTATTCTTGTTACAAATATATACGACTTATTCTGGTCATAAATATATACGACTTATTCTGATCATAAATATATATACGACTTATTCTGGTCATAAATATATACGACTTATTCTGGTCATAAATATATACGACTTGTTCTGGTCATAAATATATACGACTTATTCTGGTCATAAATATATACGACTTATTCTAGTCATAAATATATACGACTTATTCTGGTCATAAATATATACAAATTATGCCAGTAAAATATATATACAACTTATTCTGGTAATAAATATATGCAAATTTTCTTTTTATTTCATTCACCCACAATGTGTACATCAATGTCAGTCATATAACGAGGACTACTGAAAAATATCCTTAGATCATGAACTTACAATATTTTACATAGAGATATATTTACATCACTTCCGGTTTAAGGTCGCACCTGCATAACACGTAGCAACTCTTCATCTGTTACCGCTTAAGAGTTATACTAAGGCAATTACAAAAAAACTTCACGCGTAAAGAATGAAAAATAAACTTCCTTAAGTTTGTTCTAAACATGATCAATTATAAAATTGGCACATGCATATGGATTATGCGGGTCACTGACCTTTAATGTGTGTAAGCTACTATTTCTTAAGTTTGTGAAACTTAGAAATACAGGATAGGATATGTTCCATTTTTGTATTTCTTGCTGTACAAAACACCCGCCCGCGATGATAAGTGACATACGAGTATCCAGATTATAACCTTGTTATGTACTGAATGAAGTTCTTCCAGAACAAAAATTAACATTATAGTAGTAAAATGAAGTAAAGGGGATGTTAAAAACGCTTGGAAGCCCCGAAGTTGTTGGATGTTCGAATTCCAAATTTACCAGCTAAGGATTATTGACATAATAGTTTAAAAAATGGATGAATTTCTATCATTTCAAATAAAACAAAATTATCTACCGTAAAGCAAACTCTAGAACAGACTTTAGGGTGCTCAGTTATTCAGTTTATTCCAGGACATGACAATTTTCTAAATGCTGCCTCCATGCTATACGTGACCGAACCATGTGGTGTAACTCTAAAACAATTTCCTATTTTTTTAATACCAACAATCATCACATTTAACATATTCTAGTAAATTCTTCAAGGATCCATTTGAAGGGAAATGTTTTGGAGGGAAATATGATGACTAGATTGTACATTATACTTTTAATTGGTGTCGTTCAACTAAATCCTACCGTCTTTTGAGGTTTAAACAAATAACTCATTCAGGTAACAAAAGCAAACGTCCAAAATACATTGTCGACATATATAACATACCTGTTGAGCCAGATATCCAGCCACCACCATGGAAATATATAATGCCCGGATGCAACACTCCTTCTGTATTCACTGGACTATGTATCAAAACATCGACACCATCAATACTTTCGTGTTTGGTCTTAAAAAACATGTTTCATATTTATTAATGATTGACAATTTTCATACATTTTCTGGTTTACACTTGTGTCTAACACAGGAGGAGTTGTCATGATATTCTCCGTCATTTCAAATTAAAAAGATAATTAGTCGAGCTATGAAACACACAATGTAGGAACTCTTTACAACGTCGATGTCAGATCTTTAACATAAAAAGGATCACGCAGAATGTCGCTGCCAGATTTTTAACATAAATGGGTCACGAAAATTGTCGCTGCCAGATTATAAACATAAATGGGATCACGCAGAATGTCGCTGCCAGGCCTTAAACATAAATGGGATCACGCAGAATGTCGCTGCCAGGCCTTTAACATAAATGGGATCACGCAGAATGTCGCTGCCAGGCCTTTAACATAAATGGGATCACGCAGAATGTCGCTGCCAGGCCTTTAACATACAAGGGATCACGCAGAATGTCGCTGTCAGATTTTTAACATAAATGTGTCACGAAGAATGTCGCTGCCAGACCCTTTACATAAAAGGGGTCACGCAGAATGTCGCTGTAAGATTTTTAACATAAATGGATCACGAAGAATGTCGCTGTCAGACCCTTAACATAAAAGGGGTCACGCGGAATGTCGCACGTAGAATGTCACTACCAAACATTTGACATTAAAGGGGTCACGCAGAATGTCGCTGCCAGACCTTTAACATAAAAGGGGTCGCGCAGAATGTCTCTGCAAGACCTTTCACTTCATAGGAATCACGTAACAATGTCGAGACCAGACCTTTTTACATCTCGGAGGGTTCGCTCAACAACGTCGATACTAGATCTTTCATATCGTTGGGGATAGCGCAACAATGTCGCTACCAGAAATTTTATATCGTGGGGTGTCGCCGCCAGACATTACATTGCATTGAACAGCATTCGACAACATCACTATCTTAGTTAATTCAACAGCCAGGAAGTATAGATTTTATATATTTTATTTTTTTATGATAAATTGCAAAAGTACATTTGACTATAAGAAAACATAACTAGCATCTGACTTGATGATGAAATCTTTATAGCAGAACACCACCCACTCTAATGTTAGGGGAATTCGGTGTATATGTGCGAGCGTGCTTTTGTGCATGCATGGAGTATTAACCCCCCCCCCCCCACCCTTTCATGCACACATCACAAACAAAACACACCCTTACAGTGTCTGTTTATGTTTATTACTAATATTTATATAAAATAAAAACAAAAAAGGTGTATTTTATCTCTTCTGATAGAAAGTATTAAGTCTCTTGTAAATATGAGTTTCGGGTAATATAAGTGTCATGTAGGTAGTTAAGATATAACATTATTATGTAATAAATAAGCCGTCATATAATAAACGTTAATAGTTTCTCTAGTACACTCACCAATATCCCATCATCACGTGACATCACTTCCGGTGCACTGTTAGAATAAATTATGTCTCGCAAATAAGTACACAGGGATTTGAACTGTGAGGTAAAAACGGAGTCAGACGACAATAGTTCGGTATCCGGTATATACATGTAGTATGCTAATCCTATCACCAACATTGAAGAGATAATAAAACCAGGTAACATCATTTTTTTAACACTTAACTTTGACCGACGTACAAATATTGTGGACTTTAAAGTAAGTTGGAAAAAATTGAAATAATCAGTAAGATTAATATAATCTCATGTTAAAGAAGTTAATCCTAAGTTTTACTATAGTACTCGAATTGATCTATTATCGTGTACATTGTTTTATACAGCACTGACATATAATAAAAGTTGGCTTACTATTGATTTCATACTTCATTACTTTGGACTGAATATTTCCATCAATCTCATCGACATTTAAAGAAATCAGTGTTGTAATTAAACTCATGACTTCAAAATTAAAATGTATACTTAGTTAACTTAATGCATATTTACTTTATATTGTATCATAGTTTGGGGACCTTTCTGTTGAAAATGTAATGCCATATATTAAAAATAATTATACAATGTATATAATTCAGATACTGACAAAATTCTAACGACTTCGGGCCGATACGACTTGTCACGCCTTTTAGAACGAATATCATTTCATCCATCAGAAAACTACGGAAGAGTATAGAAAACCAAAGAAAATGCATAAGTATATTTTCATTGTTCTCGGTCACTGGATTTCATGTAAACTATAGATATTAGAAAAATATCTCGTTCATAGAAAATGTTTAAGTATCCTAATCTTAATGTAAACATTAAAGATAAAAATAAATATATTTACAACATTCGTGGAGCCTGTTAAATAGGTGAGAGATTTAAGTTGTGCAAATTAACAATTAGTAATGAAATAATAAAGCAGGTGTATACGCATTTGAATAGTATTTATCGGCCCCGCGACCAATTTAATTTTTGTAAATACTTACTAATAAATTTAACCGGCTTAGTATTTTAAATTATTTTTATAAACGGTCGATTTACTAGACTGATTAACAGTTTGCCGATTTACCAAAGTAAATGTGTTACGATTCATTTGAAATACTGCAATCCTATTGGACAAAAGTAATAATTTCAAACACTAAATCTATTTTAGTGGGCGTTTTTGTTATATTTTTATATATATTATGTTATGTTCAACAAGCTGCTGGCAGGTCGAACATGAGAGATAAATAAAATCCGAGGCTATAACAGGGTGAGTTCATATAAACGTTTATGTCATTGTGCACAATCATCACTACTACAAGTTCAGTAATTGACTGTTTTTATACGTTTTTAAAACAAACAAAAATTCATTTCGCAAAGTGAAAATCTTTCTCATGTATGTACGGTGTTCATTTATATACATGACTTGCCTGAAACAGATATTCGAACTCTATAGAACTGTGCTCATTTATTCAAGATATTTGTTAAGGATATTTACATAAAATATGATATTATCATTACAATGATTTAACGAAAGGATAGATCAACCATGCTTGTAAAAATATCAGATAACTTATCTATATATAGATCATCATCAAAACACAAAGTTTATTTCAGATCTAGATATAGTTCAACACAATTACAGAGTTCATCTATACAGATCTAGATCAAGAACATAATATAGTTCATATATACAGATCTAGATATAGTTCAACACACAGAGTTTATCTATACAGAAATAGTTCAACACAATTACAGAGTTCGTCTATACAGATCTAGATCAAGAACATAATATAGTTCATATATACAGATCTAGATATAGTTCAACACACAGAGTTTATCCATACAGATATAGATGTAGTTCAACACAATCACAGAGTTCTTCTATATAGATAAAGATATCATTCAAGAAATTCACGTTTCTGAAATGCATTGCAGAAAAACTTCACAGTTCAGCCATGCGTTACAGAAAAATAAAATTCCAACTTTATGTTATAGGATCTTGTTTTTTTTTCAGCCATTTAAACGAGCAAAATAACAAGAAGCATACATAATTCAATTAATTGATGCAGTTAAGTAAAATATTACTAGAAAATTAAAAAAAAAAAACAGACATATGCTTTATAAAATTACCTGTGTGTGGGAAATATTTTCTGTACCTGTACTGTAATAATTTAGTCTATGCAGCATGCCATATTTATATTCATTAAAGTCACTTGTGCAGGTAGTCGCCATTTCAGACATTTGATTAAGATATAGAAACATTTCTATGACATACGTATTTATACGTGAACTTTAAGTTTCTTTACTTAATTTGCTCATATCAAAATAAGTTAGATACTAGATGAATTAAATACAAATTTTGTATCGCGTTTCTTTACTTAAAATTTATATGCGTGTACAATCACAAATGAGAGTAAGACATGGTATTGGTAATTCTGATTGTGGGAAATATTTCAAGAATAATATACAATGTTTATTGATATAGAGACCGTTCCTTTATGTTGTTATTCAAATTATCGTGTCCAGTAAGAGGGGAGTTCTGCAGTTAAAACATGCAAGTGTCCAATAAAGTTGTGTCCACTAAGAGTGGAGAACTGCTGTTAAATCATTCATATATCCAATAAGAGTGGAATTCTGCAGTTAAAACATTCAATTGTCCAATAAGAGTTGAGGTCTGCTGTTAAATCATTCATGTGGCCAGTAAGAGTGGAGAACTGCTCTTAAATCATTCATATATCCAGTAAGAGTGGAATTCTGCAGTTAAAACATTGAAGTGTCCAATAAGAGTTGAGAACTGCTGTTAAATCATTCATGTGTCCCGCAAGAGTGGAGATCTACTGTTAAATGTAGAAGTTTGAGAGACTATCACATCCATTGAGAAACTCCACTATGATGTCATGACAAAACTTGTACTGGTCCTGCAATAATACCACAGACATATTCTATAAAGTTCTATAACAATGAATTGAAATTTCAACAAAATATAGAATGAAGGACCCTTTTTACATACATGTACTTTAAAAAAATTTTTAGAATTAGAGATATGATATGAGATATGGATTTAAATACCATTGGACGCGAACTGTAAAATCATATCTTTACATGAAATACTTTTAGTGAACACTCACGTATGTAGGAATGATGTGATGTCGACGAATTCTCATTTGTTTTATAACTTGCTGTAAAGCAACTTCCCGTTCTTCACGCATGCGCTCTAATGTTGACATAACAACACAAAACAATCCGCTCTTCGTAGCACCGTTCCTGTAAAATGATTAGAAATCATATATGAAAAAAAAACAATATACAGAACAAAGTAACGAATATATTTACAAGTCAAAGCTTGTGTAAAAACCCCTGCCCATTCAAATATATCTAAGGAGGGTGTTCTTTGGTACTGCGGTTGTAAATATCTTTGTTAAACATTTGCACCTTTGTTTGAAAGTAAACGAATGACGGTATCAATAAAAACAACCATAGATAATATAATAAGGGTTTCATCTACTTACACTAACTCTGTCATTAGTTCTATTGATTAAAGCAACAATGGTGCATATAAACGAATATTAACTTAACCACCTACGTGCACAGAGGTCATCTACACGACTATCAACTTAATCACCTACGTGCACAGAGATCATCTAAACGAATATTAACTAAACCACCTACGTGCACAGAGATCATCTACACGACTATCAACTTAATCACCTACGTGCACAGAGGTCTACACGACTATCAACTTAATCACCTACGTGCACAGAGGTCATCTACACGACTATCAACTTAATCACCTACGTGTACAGAGATCATCTACACGACTATCAACTTAATCATCTACGTGTACAGAGGTCATCTACACGACTATCAACTTAACCACCTTCGTGTACAGAGATCATCTACACGACTATCAACTTAATCACCTACGTGTACAGAGGTCATCTACACGACTATCAACTTAATCACCTACGTGTACAGAGATCATCTACACGACTATCAACTTAATCACCTACGTGTACAGAGGTCATCTACACGACTATCAACTTAATCACCTACGTGCACAGAGATCATCTACACGACTATCAACTTAACCACCTTCGTGTACAGAGGTCATCTACACGACTATCAACTTAACCACCTTCGTGTACAGAGGTCATCTACACGACTATCAACTTTAACCACCTACGTGTACAGAGATCAATCCGATCTACAAGACTATCAACTTAACCACCTACGTGCACAGAGGTCATCTACACGACTATCAACTTAACCACCTACGTGCACAGAGATCATCTACACGACTATCAACTTAACCACCTACGTGCACAGAGATCATCTACACGACTATCAACTTTAACACCTACGTGCACAGAGATCATCTACACGACTATCAACTTTAACATCTACTTGCACAGAGGTCATCTACACGACTATCAACTTTAACACCTACTTGCACAGAGATCATCTACACGACTATCAACTTTAACACCTACGTGCACAGAGATCATCTACACGACTATCAACTTAATCACCTACGTGTACAGAGGTCATCTACACGACTATCAACTTAACCATCTTCGTGTACAGAGATCATCTACACGACTATCAACTTAACCATCTGCATACACAAGGATCATACCCAACCATCTACGTGCACAGAGATCCTCTACAAAAATATCCACAACTATCAATTTTACCATCTACACGCAAAAGGATCATCTACACAACTATCACCTACGTGTACAGAGATCATCTTCACGACTATCAACTTAATACTCTAAATGTACGATCTGGGGTATTAAGATCAAGTGATTTGACACAACGTGATCGAAAGTTCGAAACATATCCGGGATAATACTAATTATCTTGAGCGACCTCTCAAAATCTCTACATGGCTCACGTCTAATTTCAATTCACTGAGCGAACTTTTAAAATCTCTACATGGCTACACTTAGCAACCCCTCAAAATCTCAAATTGGCTACACGTCTAATTTTAATTTCTTGAGCGACCTCTCAAAATCTCTACATGGCTACACGTCTAATTTCATTTCCTTGAGCGACCTCTCAAATTCTCTACACTAACGACTGGTTTGCTAAATGTATAATATAAGAAGGCTGTATAGTTACTTTACGCCGTAATGTGAGAAAAAAAGAGGAGTAAACGACTCCAACTGTAGTACGAAAGTTTGATTTCTACTACTATAATAACCATGGGTAAACCGAGAGAACAGTGAACAAAGTAATGTAAATGAAAATATGATACTTACAGACAATCTTACAGACAATAAAAGTGTACTTAAACACTGAAACATTTATTGTATATGGAAGAACGCTGTACTTAAACACTGAAACATTTGTTGTATATGGAAGAACGCTGTACTTACTGAAACATTTATTGTATATGGAAGAACGCTGTACTTAAACACTGAAACATTTATTGTATATGGGAGAACGCTGTACTTAAACACTGAAACATTTATTGTATATGGAAGAACGCTGTACTTCAACACTGAAACATTTGTTGTATATGGAAGAACGCTATACTTACAGACAATGGACTACAATAGGCTGATTGCCTGTTGTTTTTTGCCAGACTTTAACATGTTCATAAACTTCCAAGATGCTTGATTCACCACCGATTGGTACCCGGTCCTCACTCATCCA
Organism: Ruditapes philippinarum; assembly: GCF_026571515.1. Classification (NCBI taxonomy): domain Eukaryota; kingdom Metazoa; phylum Mollusca; class Bivalvia; order Venerida; family Veneridae; genus Ruditapes; species Ruditapes philippinarum. The sequence continues at coordinate 96,779 of NW_026866199.1, read as the reverse complement.
AAACTTACACACAAACAATTTTAGTATCTTCGCTTTTTCGTGTGGCTTAAAAAAGAAGTTAATAATAAATTATTTAAACGAAAGTCATCATTGAAAAGAAAGTTTTGTTTTACACTGCTATTTGTATGTCTGATACTTTAGAGATATAAAAAAACTCCTGTATTTTACTTTTTGCGTATGAAAAAAAAAATATCTATGTAGTCAACATAAAGTAATATCGTACCTCTTCGGCATTTTGAAGTCTTATGCTTATCTCTGTGAAGGTCACGTGATCTGTTTCACTCAAATGATGTAAGGTAAATGGTATAAATGTTACCGTTTCTCCCTCTTTTGGCCAGTAAATCTCTGACTGTAATTTAAAACACCATATAAATGTAGTTATGTCAAATATTGTGGTAACATGTATATATTATAACTGCTATAACCAAGATATGCACTGCTATCTGAACCAAGATATACTTGATTTTATGGACACGTTAAATTGAGACAAATACATTATATATAATGATTTAAGTTGGACAATACATAATGATTAAAGTTGGATAATACATAATGATTAAAGTTGGTCAATACATAATGATTAAAGTTGGACAATACATAATGATTAAAGTTGGACAATACATAATGATTAAAGTTGGACAATACATAATGATTAAAGTTGGACAATACATAATGATTTAAGTTGGACAATACATAATGATTAAAGTTGGACAATACATAATGATTTAAGTTGGACAATACATAATGATTAAAGTTGGATAATACATAATGATTAAAGTTGGTCAATATTTCTTTTACTGAAAGTATATAATTGTACAAGGAATGTTTATAGCTTACCATGTTAGTGATACGGTCAAGATTTACAATTGTAGATACTTTGTTCTCATATACCATCCGCCAGAAATCAACTATAGTGTCTGGTAGAGGATTTTGTGTCTGCAAGAATGTCTTGTCATTCCGATAAGACTGAAATATATAACAATTATCCTGTAAAAATCTAGAATATGGAAGAATTCCCGGAAGCTATAACAACAAATGATATTTATAGTCCTCCTTTGTCATAATATATCAAGTTGTAACACAAAAATTGCAAATTTAAATTCAAAGGATTCACAACAAACAAAATTTGATCAAATATTTTCATGAAAGCAAATATTGTAGCAAGGTGCGGGTTCATTTTTTACCAGTAGTATGATTAACTGGAGCAATGCCCCTGATATGCTGAACAATATTGCCGAACTTTGTAGTCTCATACGTATCTGCATACGTCGAATTTCGTTACAAAAATAACGCAACGGGTGGGGGATTAAAATCACGTGTACCGATAAATTTGAGTCGGTGACCCAAATGTTATTCATGTAGGATAATTATACAGTTTAAAAGACATTTTAAGAAAAAATCCAAAAAAAAAATAAAATAGTTCAGGTATTTTTAATAAGCCGCATTATTAAAGCCGAAAATTGTAGCTAATATAAACTGAACGCCAAATTTTACACAAAATTTAGTTTCTTTCCATTTTTCAAACATTTTGCGGCGTCAAACGATACAGTACATTTCATGTAAGAATGAATGAAAAAATTATTTCCGTCGAATACTGTAGAATTTAAGATCTTTTGTGGCGTTATGATACCCATAATAGTTGCCAAGGATACGCAACGATGTTGTGTTCCAAAGCGGACTTTGGTGGTCAACTTTGACTTTCAACGTTTATAATTATTATAGACATTGAAATATGAATTTTTTTCAAAATGGCTTATTTTAAGTTTTTTTGATATATATGATCAGTACATGTGCTGGGATTGACAAATATGCATTTTATTTGAATTTTAAAGGCGTTTTGAGCTCCACATCCGAAGTGTCTGTGGATAATACCGGTGAGTTATAATAATGGTATAACAAGAGAAACCACATATTGTCGGGCATTTGTGTTTTTTGTTCAGTACTCAATAGTGAGGTAAATAAAATCAAACAAGGCATGTCTAAATGAAATATGCGATCAGAGTAATTTATATATGATAGGCCTAGAGAAATGTATACTTACAGGTAGATAAACAGCATTGATGTAGTCGTTACGATCAGATACTCGTGTAATAAGCCAGGGGCGATGAGCGTCACCTTATATATCATAAAGATAAAATAATGTATAAACATAAAACTGATAAAATAAAACTGATAACATTACATTATCTTTTTGAAGGATTTAATTTATAAAACTTAACATTAATATAAAATAATAAGACAGGAAGCTGTTCTGTTTTGTACGGAAACGTATAGCGACCACCCTTATATGATATATATCAAATGACATTTTTTTATAGTTTTATAGTATGTTTGTTATATGTAAATATGATTTGAGGAAAGAAATACATATTTAAAAAGATGTAAGTGTATTATTTTTCATTTTGTCAAAAAGTTAAAAGTAGTTAATCTTGCATTATAAGATAAAAAACGTACGATAGATTACGAAAAAATACGTATTATAAAATTATATGATTTACAACATAACTTGATTTAATTGCTTCCTTTATATATTGCGTGGGATTTTTCTGTCCTCATTATCTATAAACTGTAAAATATGTTATATTATAATAAAAAAACGTCAAATATATATAACTAATACATATAAATGAACAGAAGAAACTCACATAAATTTTAATCGAGCAATATTAACAGCAGATTGAGTAAACAATTATATTCAATATCAAATAACAATTAAAATATTGGTCAAATATATACTATTAGTACCATGTGTTAAATAAATTGTCTAAAATTCTGTTTTACTTACATTCAAAGGCGGTAAATATTACTAGATACATATTTCATATCAAGTAAGTTTGTTAAAATTGGTTAGGTATATAATATGTATTAAATAAATTGTCAAAAATTCTGTTTTTACTAACATATAGGGGTGGCCGTTATACGTTTCCGTAGTTTTGATTCTAGCCACAAAATATACGAAACCGAACTTCCTGCACATAGTAAAAAATAAAAAAAAGACACAAAAAAAAAAGAAAATGTATGCCTTGGAGTATTTAGTATAAATGATTCGATGGTGTACAAATATTTGGCAAAATAATCCAAAAAGTTTCGTTCCGTGGGTCTTCTCTTATCTTTGAAAACTTTTAAAAACTAATTTATAGCTTTATATTATGCCAGTTCAACGTTATAATTAAATCGGCGGCATAAATTAGGGAATGTAAGTTATTTATGTTGCACTCAGGCTTTCCGTGTATTTAATGATTTTGTCATCGTGCTTTCAAGTTATAGTAAAAAATAAATCGCTTTATAATACCGCATGCGTTTAGAAAAACAATATAATAAAATGTACTAATTTACGGAAACGTATAGCGACCACCCCTATATGTTAGTTAAAACAGAAATTTTGACAATTTATTTAATACATATTATATACCTTACCAATTTTTACAAACTTACTTGATCTGAAATATTTATCTAGTAATATATACAGCCCCTGCATGTTGGTGAAAACAGAATTTAAGACAATTTATTTTATACACGATATATATTTGACAATATTTACATCGATATTAGATCTTGAATATATATCATTTACTCAATCTGCTGTTTTGTTGCCTGATTCAAATTTATGTGACATTTTTTCTGTTCATTTATATGTATTAGTTTTATATATTGAGGCTTTTCATTCGCATTCCCCTAACATTATAAAATATATATAACATATTTTACAATTTATATTTGATAATATGTTAATAAGCATAAAATAAGCTACTGAAGTAGTACCTGATGTAATTAGTTATCATAGAAACCATTACATTTTTGTAAGATATATAATATAGAGCTTAAAACGATAACTACTGACAAATTTTACCAATTTAAATGTATATACAGAGGATGGTACATGAAATATATTATATAAAAAGGAATATTCGACTAGTTGATGTTATTATAGGAACATAGATCCCAAAGCGCAAGCGATATTTCTTCTTATATGATACGTGACACGAGAAAAGTCAAACATTTGATTTTGATAAAGGAAGCAATTAAATCAAGTAATATTGTTAATCATATATAATACGTATTTTTTGTAATCTTTCGTACGTTTTTATCTTATAATGCAAGATAAACAACTATTAACTTTTTGACAAAATGAAAAAATAAAACACTTACATATTTTTAAATATGTAATTCTTTCCTCAGATCATATTTGCATATAACAAACATACTATAAAACTGTAAAAAAGTCATTTGATATATATCATATAGGGATGGTCGCTATACGTTTCCGTACTAATTGCTTTCAAAGACGGTATGTTTATAATTGTATATATAAGTACATGTGTTGCAATCATGTACCTCATGTATTTATAATAAAGAAACGACATCGATCCTAAACACTGCACGTTTATATCAAATAAAAAATATTTCTATGAAATACCGCATGTAACTTACTGGGAAGGATGTGGGGTACCCGATTCTTCTCTATATTAGCACTATTATTTGCCCCTTTGTAGTTACCGTTGTCATAGAAACTTGGACTCATACTCTCCTTGAACTTTGTCACACATTGAATTCTCTACAAATAAATAAATATCTTACTGGTTGTATATAATAAATACTCGAATGAAATAGATAAATAATAATCTAAATAAATCATTATAATTTGTATCATTCATAGCGTGACTATGATATAGATCTTCAAACATTTCAAATATTTGGACGCGACATATCTGCCAGCAAAATGTTGCATAAAACAGACGTTAAATAGTAATAAATATAACTATTCAGGAAAGACAACTCTGTCGACCTTGTTTGACTTCAACACAACATTTTTTTGTATAATTATGTCCCTTTGAGCAGTCAGACCGGTCATCTTAGGTAATATTTGTTGGGTATTTTTTTGTTGTTATACAGTAGATGTATTTTTACTAAGAATATAATAATTAATAAGTTTCACTGTTAAATGTGCTCATATATTAAATTTTATTAAGATAAATTTGTATTATTATTCAAGATGGCAGCATACTTGTCTTACAGTAATTCATACATATCACTGTTTCTATTTGCTATACACTCATGTTTGTAATTTATAGTAGTTACAGTACAGCTATTTACAGACAGAGATAACTACAGAATCGGATTTATACTTGTTGTACGCTATGTCATGATGTTTTTTTATTATTTCATTGTTATTATATACATGTATAGTTTTGAAACGATGTTTGCAACCGTTTTTACACGGTTTCACCAGATCGTTGGGTACCAGACTGATAAATTTACCTCAAAGTCCATTTCTAATTGAATTATTTTTGTTTTGTTATCCAGCTCGAGCATGTTTTTATACACTTTACAAAACTGTTCACATGGTATAGCTATACTCGGACAAAACAATGCCTCGGATAATGCCTCATGTAGAAATACGTATTGATCCTGAAAAAAACAACGATAAAATGTGTCTGAATGATAGTAACAATATTCTAAAGTAAATATACATAAAATCTACACAAATGTTCTATCTTCTAGAGATAGTTCATACACATGCTGACCATCTAGAGATAGTTCATACACATGCTGACCATCTAGAGATAGTTCATACACATGCTGACCATCTAGAGATAGTTCATACACATGCTGACCATCTAACGGTCTTCCTTTGCAAAGTTGAGGTGACAAATAATGAAACCCACTCAAAAAATGACAAATAATTGAATTTTATAATTAATATTATCATATTAATTAGATAAAATCAACTTCACGCTGTACTTCACAGTAAAACATGATACTGGTTACCTTCAAACCAGGTACGGTAGACTAAAATAATAAACAAATAAAATTCATATATCAAATGTTAATTTCACATAGTGAAAAATTAAAGTGTTACCAAGTTTTGGACCATGTTTACTCGCTGGTGTCGTAGATTTTGCACACATTGATAAATGTTTACATATTCTTCTACATCTGCCTGTTCCACCAAATAGTCGAGAGACAAAAACGTTCCCGTCCGCCCTATACCAGCACTGGGGATCAATAAAAACAATTTAAGTTATCATAGCTAATTATATAGATTAATTAGTCTAACAAGTGTTTTTGTTAATGTACTTTTACTACTACATACGACACATCCTGCAAATTATTTCTTTATGTTAGAAAATGTTAATATGCAGCATAAATTTATTTGTTTATTTGAATTGATTGAATTAATCTTACGTGAGTTGCCTTATAATATAAAACTTTATCAAACGAGTTCAAGAAATTGATGTACAGCGAGACTTGCTTTCTTACACGAGGTAAATAAATTCTGTCTTATATGTCAACGAATATGAGATTCTTTTTACATGGATTTTGTCTATGTCATGTTGTAAATTGATACGTGTAGTTATTTTGTTATCATAATATAATTAATACGTGTAGTTATTTTGTCATCAGAATACAATTGTTTTATGTTGACTTTTTACTGTTTATTGCATTGGTGTCTAAAACAACCATTGAACTATATAGAACGCTCGCACTGACCTGCAATGTACAACAATAGGAACATTATCTTTAACATCAGATGTCCGAACTTTGTTCCAAAAATGTACCACTGATGATGCATACTCTGGCACGTGACGATCTGGCCAAGACTCGAAATGAAACTGTCGGACTAAACGACCCTCTATCCCTTCCTTAAATGAAATATATAAATTATGACTGTAAAATTTTGTCTAAAAATAGAGAAAATTAGTAAATAAATTTATTACCATTAAACATAACAAAATTGGCTATGGTTTCAGCTGGATATGATGGCACGTGACAGAGTTGGAGTTTGCGTCCCGGCACGTCTAACAAACGGTCACGAGATTTTAGGTCATTATAAATGAGCTAGCCGAAAAGTGAAATATTATCCGCATAAAGTTCACACGTAAAACAGTAAAAAAGGGTATATATAATAATAAATTATTGATATGGGGAAAAAAACTGGCCAGTGTGGGGGTCGAACCCACGACATTCGCGTTATTAGCACGACGCTCTAACCGACTGAGCTAACCGGCCTCATGTCAACCGCCTTTTAATTATTTGACATATCTAAAATTAAGATAATACACCAAGGATAACTTCTTCTATTCAATAATGCGATGATTTTTAATTTTAATGCAATTAAAAGCGAGTCAATATAACCGATTTAATAATACGTGTATATTTTGTTTTGTATATCCTGTTTACTGTATAGAAATTTAATAGCCATATCTACAATATCTATATTTAGCTCCATGCCTCATCGTGTCATTACGAAGTAAACTCGGTAATTTCCGTTAATTCTATTTTTAACTTTACTGCTTTACGGTATACACTTTAAACTTTTTTTCGCTTTCACATAACTTGGTAGCGTGGCCGAGCGGTCTAAGGCGCTGGTTTAAGGCACCAGTCTCTTCGGAGGCGTGGGTTCGAATCCCACCGCTGCCATATTTTTTTTGTTTAACTACGATATTTGTTTTTCTTTATTTTTCATATGGTTTACATACGTATATAGTGAAATGAAAGTCATATGACTGCAAACACATGTACATTTTCTAGTTTATGTTGAAAATCATTTTGGCCCAAAATATATGCTTATATAATTATGCTTATATTATAGACACAATTACAAATTTTACAGGTAATACACAAAATACTTAATATCGTCATAGAAAAACGTTCAAATGTTTTTGTACGATTTCAACAGTGATATGATAATAATTATACAATATTCCATTTTCACATCAAAGTTCGAGCGTGTGTATCCTCTAGTGTGTAGTTGTGAGTTATCATTTTTTTCTAGTATTTATGCAAATACATGAAGTGTTAGGATGTATACACGCCACATAATGAAGTGTTACATTGGCTACTGTACCTGGGATATAAAGAAAGACCTGATTGTAAAGTCAGCGAATGTTTCTGATTCACGGTACTCTACGATAACACTACCATACTGTTTTATTCCATCATCCGGCCAATACTGACAACATTTTACCTGTAACAAGATACATTCATCATTATAATTATCAAAGACAAGAAAATGTACGTATAGATTATTATATATAGTAACTATCATTTAGATATACATGTATATTTAAACTGAATAAAGAGGGATATATAGAAAACTCACTTTATTGTGTTCAACAAGTCTGGTTAAAATAATTATTTTACGACACTTCTTTTGCCAAATCATCCGCCAGAAATCGCAAACAAACTCCTCCGTCGGACCTGTAGAAAATAAAATAGAATTGTCACTTTCACTTTCAAATATACAAAAATTCAATGCTGTTATTGAATTTTGTTTGTATCATAATTAAATGTTAACGTTGTTATTGAATGTTGTTTCTAAAAAAAAATGTTGTTATTGAATGTTGTTTCTAAAAAAAAATGTTGTTATTGAATGTCGTTTATATACAATGATTTTATGTACAAGTATAAGTTATTAACAATATCATGTCATGCCATACATATGGTATGTTATCCTAACAAACATAAAATCTGCCAGATAAAGTTATTCAAACTAAGAAATAAAAATATCTATAGCTATGATTATTTTTAGTTAAGTGTATAACTTTAATAAATCTATTCTATTATATGCAAATAAATGTTATACTGACCTTGGGCAGCTATGTACTTGTGTGGACGGTTATAACCCTGAAATGTAAAACATAATGTACAACATAAATGTACAATGTACAACATAAATGTACAGCATAATTGTACAACATAAATGTACAATGTACAACATAAATGTACAGCAAAATTGTACAACATAAATGTACACCTGTGTACTCAGTAAACTGTCCGACGACACCAGTGTACTCAGTAAATTGTCCGACGACACCAGTGTACTCAGTTAACTGTTCGACGACACCAGTGTACACAGTTAACTGTTCGACGACACCAGTGTATTAGTAAACTGTCCGACGACACCAGTGTATTAGTAAACTGTCCCACGACACCAGTGTACTCAGTTAACTGTTCGAACGACACCAGTGTACCTCAGTAAACTGTCCGACGACACCAGTGTTATTAGTAAACTGTCCGACGACACCAGTGTACTCAGTAAATTGTCCGACGACACCAGTGTACTCAGTTAACTGTTCGACGACACCAGTGTATTAGTAAACTGTCCGACGACACCAGTGTATTAGTAAACTGTCCGACGACACCAGTGTACTCAGTCAACTGTCTGTTGACACCAGTGTACTCAGTTAACTCTCCGACGACACCGGTGTACTCAGTAAACTGTCCGACGACACCAGTGTACTCAGTTAACTGTTCGACGACACCAGTGTACTCAGTTAAGTGTTCGAGGACACCAGTGTACTCAGTAAACTGTCCGACGACACCAGTGTACTCAGTAAACTGTTCGACGACACCAGTGTACTCAGTAAACTGTTCGACGACACCAGTGTACTCAGTTAAGTGTTCGACGACACCAGTGTACTCAGTAAACTGTCCGACGACACCAGTGTACTCAGTAAACTGTTCGACGACACCAGTGTACTCAGTAAACTGTTCGACGACACCAGTGTACTCAGTTAACTCTCCGACGACACCAGTGTGTCAAGATTGATTAATTATTTTGGTTCTATTATTCCAAATTAAACTATATTTTATTGAGAAACGGGACAGTGATTTGAATTAGACACTTTCTTACAAAGATATTTTCAGTTACATATAAATAAAACGTCTTACACTTATATAACAGGCATTGATATAATCATTGCCGGAATCTCCTGCTATCATGTCAAGCTTCACTCGACTGTGGTCATCTGAAAAAGTGCTCGGAGTTAATACAGGTATTATATAACAGTACAGTCTGCTTCACTAGCAATGCTTGATTTAATTATCTACTTCACTAGCCTCATTTGATTTAAGTATCGAAACCTTAGTAAGATATTTTATGCTAAATTATATGCATTGGCTACAAAACTACTTTCTGTTGTTTTGTTGAATTTTTTATTATTTAAAATTTTGCATTGCGATTAAAATTATTATAACAGAAATGCACAAGTTTCTAATCAGTTTTACTATCTGGACCTGATGTTCATGGCGGGTCAGCCTCGCAAGGTCATAAAAAGGCAGCAACTGGTAATATTTTTATAAACTTTAAAAGAAATGAGTAATTTTTGGTTTTAAAGGGCATATTGAATATATAAAAAAACGCAAATCATTAATTTTTGTTTATTTAGTTGCTCGTTGTTTGTTGTTAGTATAAGCTTTTTTGTCCGTAAAACTTGTTACTTAATTGTGGCAGTACAAAGCAAAAGATTTCTTTATAATTCTAATTTTTACGCTAGTTTCAGTTGCGCTTTTTCCGTGTTTCACAGGGGTGGTGTCAGGCCTACTGCAAGGTCCTAAAAAGGGAAACACTGGTAAATAAATTTTATTAAATAACACGTAAATAAAAAGAAATAACAAAACAAGAGTAAATTTTACTTGTGGAGCTGTCATATTTGTTTTTTTACTTCATTGTCAATGAAAATAAAGCAATTAAAATGATTTGTTTAATAGCTTGCTCGTTCAAACAAATTTGTCGGCGGTACTTCAAGTTCCAACAAGTTTGTCGGCGGTAGTTCTAGTCCCAACAAGTTTTGTCGGCAGTACTTCTAGTTCCAACAAGTTTGTCGACGGTACTTCTAGTTCCAACAAGTTTGTCGGCGGTACTTCTAGTTCCAACAAGTTTGTCGGCGGTACTAGCTAGATACTTCAGATTTGTCGGCGGTACTAGCTAGTTACTTCAGATTTGTCGGCGGTACTAGCTAGTTACTTCAGATTTGTCGGCGGTACTAGCCAGTTACTTCAGATCTGTCGGCGGTACTAGGTAGTTAATTCAGATTTGTCAGCGGTACTAGCCAGTTACTTCAGATCTGTCGGCGGTACTAGGTAGTTAATTCAGATTTGTCAGCGGTACTAGCTCGTATCCTATGGTCACTGGTAAAAGGGAAATAACCCTAGCAATAATTTGCTTAACGCATACAACGGTTATGTCATCTTAGAAATTTTAATAATGACCGCTGATGGGTAGATTAATTGCAACGTTAACAAATATCTTTCATTATGATTTACATGTATTGTATATGTGATATTTCATCAGCTTAAAGTTTCATACTCCGAAGAGCTATACAATGTTTATTATTCTTTGTTTTAGACTGATAAAATGTGCTGTCATTATAAAATGATATTTACCTTAAACTGTTGAACTATTTCCTGTTTGGATGATTGTTTATCTTGAACATAATCCCAAAAATCACCGACTGCTATAGTTCCCCTCGGTTTCATCTCTGATAGCTTATAATTACTAGCATTAGAGTTTGTCCTCTTTAATTTAGCTGTATTTTGAAAAATAAATATTGATCAAATGAAGTCGCACTATTAAATTGATAACATTAATAAACTGCTTATATTAATAAACTGCTGACATTAATAAACTACTGCTGACATTAATAAACTGCTGACAAAAACAAGGACATTAAATAAACTGCTGACAATAAACAATGACATTAATAAACTGCCGAAAATAAACAATGACATTAATAAACTGCTGACACAAATAAACTGCTGACATTAACAATGACGTTAATAAACTGCTGATATTAATTAACTGCTTGCATTAATATAATGCTGACAATAAACAATAACATAAATAAATTGCTGACATTTATTAAGTTAAAGTAAATCAAATTAAGTCTTGGATTTTTTTTAATTAATAATTAAATGGATGTACAAATATATTTATAAACTGTCATTTTATCAATTTACAAATTACAAGTGAGAATTGTACCAGATTCCATGTTGATATCATTTTCATAAACTCTCGATACAATAGATAAACTTCTTGGTGACTTTTCATCCTTCACATCTTTCTTCAAGCGACGTTTAACGTAAGCCCATGGAAGAGTTCCTCTGTAAAAGTAACACCGTGAATATAGCGGCCTAGCGGCTCGGGTTATATTTACAAATAGCCGTTTATATAGGGCCATATAACAGTCCTGTCAACAATCTTTATAACTAATAATATAACAGTAACATCACGTACTAGTAATTATAACAGTTACATCGTGTATATAACAGTAACATCGTGTATGTAACAGTTACATCGTGTATATAACAGTAACATCGTGTATATAACAGTTACATCGTGTATATAACAGTTACATCGTGTATATAACAGTTACATCGTGTATATAACAGTAAGATCATGTATATAACAGTTACATCGTGTATATAACAGTAACATCGTGTATGTAACAGTTACATCGTGTATATAACAGTAACATCGTGAATATAACAGTTACATCGTGTATATAAGAGTTACATCGTGTAAATAACAGTTACATCGTGTATATAACAGTTACATCGTGTATATAACAGGTACATCGTGTGTATATAACCTTTACATTGTGTTAATATCACAGTTACATCGTGTTTATAACACTTATATCGTGTATATAACAGTTCCACCGTGTATATAACAGTTGCATCGTGTATATAACAGTTGCATCGTGTATATAAAAAATTACATCGTGTATATAACAGTTACATCGTGTATATAACAGTAACATCGTGTATATAACAGTAACATCGTGTATATAGCAGACACATCGTGTATATAACAATAACATCGTGTATATAACAGTTACATCGTGTATAACAGTAACATCGTGTATATAACAGTTACATCGTGTATAACAGTAACATCGTGTATATAACAGTGACATCTTGTATAACAGTAACATCGAGTATATAACAGTTACATCGTGTATATAACAGTTACATCGTGTATATAACAGTAACATCGTGTATATAACAGTGACATCGTGTATATAACAGTTACATCGTGTATATAACAGTAACATCGAGTATATAACAGTTACATCTTGTATATAAAAGTTACATCGTGTATATAACAGTTTACTTACACTAATAAATGAATATATTAATTTGTAAACAATAAAGGTATAGTTAATGTATACTAGTTGAACATATGTCTTACTTTTTATATATCCAGTATCCAATGAATACACCAACGAGGCCGGCAACAGCCAGTAAACATCCAAACACTAACATAACTATACTTCCTGCAGATAACTGTACATCTAGAAGTTTACAATAATATATACATATATAAACATTTAAATGTAAAAAATGTTGTATATTTTTATAATTTAGAATGTCTATAACGAGATTTGATGTGACTTGTTGATTAAACGACTTTTATTTTATTTAAGTCTTATCATTGTCAAACTCATATCATCAGTACATACACTTTATATAGTTATGCCATTCTAAAATAGCATTGTAAGAGACTTCTAAGTATTAGTTACGGAGTTTTACAACATTTCTACACCAAGTCTTTAAAATAAAGAACGGAATGATTCCTTTGTATAACTTAGATGTTTTATTATGGAATGGTTGCTCTATATTATAACTTAGCTGTTTATTATACTGATCATGGACTGATTGTTCTGTGTAACTTTAATGTATTATAACTAAGCTGTTTGATAACTTAGCTGTTATATTATACTGGCTCTGTATAAAATAGGAGTATGTTTATTAACTGATATAAACTTTATGTTTTATGGGTATTGAATGTAACGATAAAGAGGAAGGAAGTGATTTTATTATAAAACGTAATCATTGTATATTTTTGTCCATTCGCTATTATCAAAATGATTTGCATTTGTATTCGTAAATTATACAAACTTTTTTTTCGTATAATTTTATAGTTTTATTGTAAAATAAATTGAAAAAGAAAAAGAAAAAAAACACTGACCTTTCTGAAGGCATTTTGGACCTTTGAATCCACTTTGACAACCAAATGGACACTGACCAGTGACTTTGTTACAGGGTGTCCGATCTCTACAAGCACCGCACATAGACAGGCAGTCAACCCCGAATGTACCGTCATAACACTCTAAATTATGTACAATAAATATAGATATATAAGTAACCTGTAAACGTTATCTATCATGTCAAATAATCAAACTTCGGAATGTTAATTATTTATTTAAATATAGAAAAAACTGTCATCGTGTGTACCGTACCGTATTGACAGAGCGGAGACCGGTATCCAGGATTTAGACAACCCTGCAAGCATCCACCTGTAACTTTATCACACACGTTACCTCCAACACAAACGTCCTCCGAACATTGACGACTACAATTATATCCAAACAGACCATCAGGACATTCTACAATACAGAAAAATACAATATATAATTTTAAATGGTTGACATTAACAAATATTACCTTTTTATATTTCTATTTCAGGCGAATCCCACTGACAACAATTACAACTTATACACTCAGTTTAAAAGGTATTCCTAACTTTAGAATTATTTATAGAACATCTAATCATGCGGCATACTTAAATGTATATAACCAAAGTCATAACTTAAAAATTACCGACTAGAAAAAGGAGCATTGATACAGATTTAAAAATTTACATGCAGTATAATATAGTTACTTCAATACCTGTAATACAATTGGATATATGTAATTGGATATATGCGCTGGACAAAATTACTATATTTGATAATATTTAGTGATCATTTGGAACTGGTTTCTTTACTTTTAAAATTTGACTGACATATTTCATTGGACATGATATAGTTGTTATTAGGATTGTACAACAATAAGTTAATATTTTCAATATATGACTACCGTCATAAGCTCCACATGCTTAGAATAATTATAAACTTGTTGTTTTATCAATTTGCAATATTACACACGTTCTAAATGTGATAAATAAACTAGAATATATGACCTGTATCACACATTGGCTGCACGTTATTCACGTATACACCAGGTGAACAACTATCCTCACAAACTCCTGTTACTAGGTGACATGTATTGTTGTCACGACATCTACCACATGTCTTCAAACAACCCTGTCCATACGTCCCGAATGGACAATCTATAAAATAATAATAAAACATTTTTAATCAATACGCTGTCATATTTTAAATGGACGCTGTAAAATGATAAATGTTAAACATTGTCTTGTGACCAGTTATTACATTTGGTATATTCGTTTCAATCAACAGTAAGCAATGGTAAGAACAATTATAAAATACATACCGTCTATACAAGTGGGTGGATTTTTTCCGACAACACATCCGCTCAAACAATGACCATTGACTGGTTCACACACGTCACCAAATTTACATGAGCCACACGTCTCATTACAATTGTAACCAAAACTTCCTTCAGGACATTCTATAAATCAACGTTATATCTTTTAAATAAGACCCCTTAGTTTCTTATATAATACGATCTGCTTATATCATTTAAATACGATCTGCTTATATCATTTATATACAATCTGCTTATGGCATTTAAAATACGATCTGCTTATATCATTTTATACGACCTGCTTATATCATTTAAATATGATCTGCTTATAACATTTTATACGACCTGCTTATATCATTTTATACGACCTGCTTATATCATTTTATACGACCTGCTTATATCATTTTATACGACCTGCTTATATCATTTAAATATGATCTGCTTATAACATTTAAATACGACATGATTGTAAATCTGGTAATAAATTGGAAACGTTGCTATCATGTAAAAATAAAACTATAGAGAACAAACATTTGCGATATACCGAGCAACAATATTCTGACAAAAAAAGAAATTGTACTTCCATTACGACCTAGATTGATAGCTATCGCGTGCGCACATATCAAATTTAAAGTTTCATATGTCCCTCCCTCATATCACCGAACAAGTGTGGAAGGTAAACCGAATATCAAAACTGCGTTGTTGTACTTATGAATATCTAAGGAACATAAAAGTTGCCTTCAAAACGGTAGTCAGATCGTCATTCTCAAGAATGATCTTAAAAAGTAACAATTTCCTGAAAATATTTGTAAAATACTCGTGTAAATTATAATGAAATAGCAGCCACTAGATTTTTTTTCATTTCTTTACATTTGATTTACTCCATTTACTTGTTTCGACTTACACAGGTTCGTCAATACATTTGCGCAGTTCCTGTGTTACACGATGGAGTTAAAAGTGTTTTTTTTTTCTCACCTAGAGTATAATTACAAGTACATGTAGTATGTAATTTTCGTACCTAGAGTACAGTTAGAAGTGAAGTAACCACGATCACATCCGTCATCACATAATCCAGAAACCTTGTCACATGGTTCACCATCATAACACATACCACATACCCCGTCACAGTTGTCACCGTATGTACCATTATAACATTCTATGAGAAAATACACAATAATGCTTTATTCTTTATATATCTTTATCTTATATTCAATGATTTTTTTTGTATATAAAATGTTTGTTTGTATATTACTGTTATAATATAGAGATAGTTACCGAATAAATCCTGTTTGTACAATCATGTGTCAACATTTTCGCTTTGCTTTATTTTTTATCTTTTAATGCCTAGATGAAAATCATCTCTTAAGATCATCAATCTCAAAAGATGTTTGGAAGGTAAGAGATTGAAAGTTCTACTATTATTTCTAAACAAATGTATGACCATTTGTGTTCCAATCCCTCAATAAATGATAACTAAATTGTCCGAATACACATTTTTATATTTTATCTGAACTTTGACTCTCATGTGTGACCTTGACCTTGGTCGCCGTTATATTGAAATCCCTCTAGGTATTGTAAGTTTTGCTCCGGAGAAGTGTTTTTAAATAACCTCTAACTTTGGCTTTGACCTTTGACCCAGAGACCTAATTCATGCGCATTACATTGCTTCTGACAGTTTTGAACACTTGTATGAAATTTCATTAGAACCTCCCTATATGTGTAGGATATATGCTCTGAACAAAATTACTATATTTCATTATCTTTGGTGACCTTGACTATCATCTTTCGTGACCTTGACCTTGCATAAATTTAACCTAAATCACATGTTCTACACCAGTAGTCATGATAATGACTATTCATGTTTCAATTCCTTAATAATTGATGACCAACTGGACCTAAATTTGTACGCGACACTCCGCCTCACAATGGTGTACATTTGTACTAAGTTATATTGAAACCCCTCAAGTGTTTTTCAATGACCTCTAAGATTTAGTGTGACCTTCATCTTTGACCTAGAGACCTGGGGTCCATGTGCGCGATACAGCTTCTCATAGTGTTGAACATTTCTGAAGTTTCATTAAAATTCCTGTATGCATGTAGGAGTAATGCTCTGGACAATAATCGGACGCCGCCCGCCCGTCCGGCCGGCAGGGGGTTGGGGGACTATAATACGATCCGTTTTTCAAACAGGAGTTTAAAAATAATTTCAAAACTGAAAGACATTAGATTTTATAATACCTATATCACAACGACCGCCTTGCCATCCTGGTGCACAAACATCCGGGCATTCACCAGTAAATATATCACAAGCCTCGCCATTCAAACAATGACCACATTCTACCGTACAATTGTTACTATAGAAACCTGGTGTACATTCTGTAAACGATTCGACTTTTATTAATGATACTATTACATATAATATCAATAAATGGTAACAAATTATTTTATTAACAAGCTACGACAGGTTTAAAATATATATAGTTGCTTATACGTAAAACAAAACAATTATTTAAACTAGCTTCGTGTTAAGCTTAAAAAACATAAGTGACTGTAATAAATGATAATCTTATCTTATTTTTTTCACAATTTAGTGCATCTACTATTTATATTTTTTCTTTTGTTTATAATTCAACATGATATACTATATGGTACACATAGACTACATTGAAACATAGATGACCAATGTGATGTATTTTATTGGTACATGTATTTTACTGGTATATATTTAACTGGTATATATTTTACTGGTACATACATGTTTTACAAGTATAAGTTTAACTGGTATATGTTTTACTGGTATATATTTTACTGGAATATATATTACTGGTATATATTTTACCGGTTTATATTTTAATGGTTTATATTTCACTGGTATATATTTTACCGGTATATATTTAACCGGTATTAATTTTACCGGTATATTTTAACCGGTATATATTTTACCGGTATATATTTTACTGGTGTATGTCTAACTGGTACATGTATACATTTTACCGGTATATATATTACTGGTATATATTTTACCAGTTTATATTTTACAGGTTTATATTTTGCTGGAATATATTCTACTGGTATATATTTTACTGGTATATATTTTGCTGATATATATTTTACTGGTATAAAATTATGTTTTACTGGTATATTATGTTTTACCGGTATATAATTTACTGGTATATATTTTACTGGTATATAATGTATATTTTACTGGTACATATTTTACTGGTATATATTTTACTGGTATATATTTTATTGGTATATGTTTAACTGGTATATATTTTTTCCGGTATATATTTAACTGGTATATATTTCACTGGTATATGTTTATATGGTATATATTTTACTGGTATATATTTCACTGGTATATATTTTATTGGTATATGCTTTACTGATATATATTTTATTGGTATATACTTTATTGGTATATACTTTACTGGTATATATTTACTGTTATAATTATGTTTAACTGGTATATATTTTGCTGGTATATATTTTTACCGGTATATATTTTACCGGTATATATTTTAACGGTATACCTTGACTACACGTATCACCTTGGTAACCAGCTTCACAACCACCTGGTGGACATGATCCGTTAGTTTTGTCACATGGAGCACCATCAACACATAAACATTTATTCTCACAGAGATAACCAAATGTACCGTCAGAACAATCTACAACATAAATCAAACTATTTTATTACGTTATCTTATATCATATTGAATATTATATTTCAATTGAATCCGCCCATCAGAGATCATAAATTATGTTAAAATAAATTTCGGGAAAAGGATATCGCGAAACGTGAACCTACAGGATTTTGATATTGACTGGGCGCCTATTTCTTGTTTTCATATGGATAAGTTGCGTATAAAAGTGACTATTTTAATTATAATATACCAAACTATGTACTATATACTTGAATCAGTCACCAATCATGCTTGGTAAACAGTGCAGGTTACTGCTGGTACAGACACAGACACTTGGGATGTGGAGCTAAAAACGCCTTTAAAATCCAAATAAAATGCATATTTGTCAATCCCAGCACATGCATCGATCATATATATCAAAAAAACTTAAAAAGCCGTTTTCAAAAAAAAAATGATATTTCAACGTCTATGGTATTTTTATAGACGTTGAAATATGTTTTTTTTTTCAAAACTGCTTATATTAAGTTTTTTATATATATGATCAGTGCATGTTCTGGGATTGACATTAACACGCATTTTTTTTATTTTAAAGGCGTTTTGAGCTCCACATCCCAAGTGTCTGTTGGTACAGATTCCTGGTGTGCTCTAAATTTAATAGGACAGGGAACCAAAATATCATCCGAATGGATGAAGAGCCCATAATTTTCCTGTAAAACTCCCGGCAAAACCATCACTTGGAGGTACTCGTTATGTACCGTAATGATACCGTAATGCTCGCTATTAAAGGAAGGGAATGTAAATAAATAAATTAAACTATAATTTATGAAAGAAAAAATTGATTTACACACCTAGTACAGCAACATCACATATTTGTATGACGTAACGTGTAGAGATACGGAGATGAGTTGCTGGGGTGTTAAAACATGTAGCCAAGAAGCAACCGTCTACATCTATCTTGTTTATTACACATGTTGATGAGTTATCCCCGTTCTCTGTTGTTACAATCAACCCTGATTTTGTAACACTCTCTGCAATAAAACAACAATATATTTTCATTTATCTTAGAATTCTTAATGTGTGAAATAAAGGCGAAATATAGGTGTCTTACAAAACATAATAACGTTACCTCTTGAACATTATATTACCTTCTAAAACATAAAACTGTACAGAAGTAAAACATCGTTGTAAGAAATGATTTTTAAATATCATGAACTATTCAGGATACGGCATTATAATGAACTAAACTATACAGCATACAAATTTTAATGGAGGAACGAACTGAATTATAGTAGAAACGGCATTATAATAAATTAACTTGTAGAGAATACAAATTGATAATGAACTAAAGTATACAGAATACGATATATGTATAACCGATACTATAGAAAAATCGACATTAAAATGACCTTAACAATAACGCACTAAACCATAAACAGAGGATGAGGGTAAGAACTCAACAAAAGGGATACGACAAAATACTAGTAATGAACTTAACTAAACCTTACAGATACAATATTATATTTAAATAACTTTAACTGATAATATGTAAAAATGAACTAAAATATTGAGAATAAGTTAACTTAAATATAGAGAATTTATAAAACTATAAAATAGTGAAGAAATAACCAGAAAGAATACGATGGTATAAAGATACATGCACTTACCATTGACATACACGAGTACCTGATCAACAGTTCTCTGCGTGTCAAAAAGTATAAACCAGGATGACGTCATACCAATCAGTTCCGGTGAACAAGTCTCGAGAACGCCATCTACAGTAACTGGTGCAGGATTATAGCGCGTATCAAAACCTTGTAGTGTCGAACCAGAATTAGCAATTGCATTTTCTGAAGATAAAAGAAAATTTTTACTGTGTTTATACTAGATTACAATTCTATTTTTTAATTTAAAGATGGAAAGAAAAAATATTTATGTAATTTACACTTTTAATAGGAATAAAACACTTTTGAAAAACAACATAACTTCTGTTAGGGCAGAATATTTCAATCGTATCGATAGAAACATTCAACTCAATTTTGAGCATTTTGGGGTTAGTTGATAGATATAGAATGTCGCTCTGTACACTCGTCAAGATTTTTGACCTGTCAAAGTTATGATTAAAATGGACTCAGAGGTATATCAATTTTAGATTTTGTATGTGAAAACAATCATCATGTTAATATGCGTTTATAGGTCAATAGCTGATTGTATAAATAATCATTTTAGTCAAATACATTTATACAGTACAACAATAATAGAACTTTTATGCATAATAAGTAATTGTAGTTATTTATTAACATCATTAATTAGTCTTTGTCAATGTACATCTCAAAAGATAATGTGGGTTAGTCATTGTTGAGGTTTTTTACAAACTCTATTTCTTTTATGTGTTGTCATTTAAAATGCCTTTGTTGAATACATATAGTTACTAGTCCTTTGTTAATTGTGTTATCAAATCAGAATTAGCTTATGTTATCTTATTATTGTTTTGTTTATGTACATTTAATGTACTGATATTTTATGTAATTGTATGCCTGAGAAGGCCCATGATTGGTAATAAAACATTATTCTATTCTATTCTATTCTATGTTAACTGTTTGTCCCTTATTTTGGTTATTTTTTTCAAAAAGTCTTGAAAAATATTTGATTGTGTTTTATGTTTTAGTGCGATAGTGTAGCTTATTTTAATAGTCTGGAGGAAATCAAATATTTGATTAATTTAATATATGTATGCCATTGTGTCTTGTATTGCACATTGATTGATTGATACATCTATGTTATTGAGACTTTTAAAGGATAAAAAATAGACATGGAGAAATAACTTACGAGCTTGACAATTATCCCCATAATAATGTTTACGACATGAGGTGGTGTCCGGCAGACATTCACCTGTCCACGGCTCGCAGGTACCCGAACATTTACAACTGTATTTACACTGGTACCCGAAACCATAACCAGAGCAAATCCCTGAAAATTGTGAAAATATTTTTCAAATATAAGGTATGTTTGAAAATTTACATAGCTCGTCTAATTGCATAAATCCAAAGGCAACGGAACGGTGATTTATTTATTTCCTTGTGATATAAATATAAAACAAACAGCTTATCATAATTAGTAAGCAAAAAGCTCAAATCTAACAATTAGAAAGAACATAATTCTTAATTAATTATGATTTTCTGTAAACCAACAAGACAAATAACCATATCAAAGAAATACAATTAAAATAAAAAAACACAACATGCAATTACTTGTAAAGGATGATCACAATGTAAGGTGATATTAAATTAGTACCAGAATTACAATAACCGTCCATGTTTCTCCAGTTTCTCTGACATTCACCGGAACATTTTCCTTCTATTTTGTCTTCTATACCTAACTTGTCATCCTCACAGAAACATCTTTTACTACAGTCTACACCACAGTAATTATCTGTGCAATCTGAAAACATTGTTTATATACAATATTGATAGTTAAATGTCTATTTTACATGTTCATATACGATATTGATAGTTAAATGTCTATTATACACGTTAATATACGGCAGTCTTCCCCCCCCCCCCTCGTACAAATCAGATAGCCTCGTTTCTATTACTTATTATGCATGTCAGTTGTAAAATTGTGATATAATGTTACAGCTACAGTTGATAGAAAATTTGTTTTCGCACTTTGACCTTTATACTTAGTAGTTTGACCTCTATTTCGAGGTATAGCAACTATATATATTTCGCAGTGTAGCATTTACATCTCATGTATTTTCAATTATTTTATTTGACTTGAAAAGTTTACATGTACAACGTCGTATGTAGTCCTAAGCCCTCACCCTCTTATCCATGTTAATAACGCAAGAATGTTTACCTCCAAGGACCTCGAATTCTTTCAGATTAAGTTTCTGGTTGATTCCTGGTACTGATATACGAACATATCGTGCTGTTGATGATTTAAGTGGTACAACAATATAGTAGTCAACTGTTGATTCTGTACTAGTGTCCGTATAGACAAGTTTGGCCTCATCAAAGTTCGAGCTGTTACTTATATGTATCTGGAATCCTACGATCATTCTTTTCACTGAAATATTATCATATAAAACTTTTATCAACAGTGACTTGTTAAGATAAAATATTATCCATAATATATTATCATTATTCTGAGTAACTTATGATATTAGGATCAGGAAAATCCTGAACAGTCTCTCTACATAGTAACCTTTATTGAAATGAACATGTCTAATTATTATTATTATTATTATTATTATTATTATTATTATTATTATCATTATCATTATTATTATTATTATTATTATTATTATTATTATTATTATTATTATTATTATTATTATTATCATTATTATTATTATTTTTATTATTTATTATTATTATTAATATTATTATTATTATCATTGTTATTCTTATTATTATTATTATTATTATTATTATTATTACTATTACTATTACTATTACTATTATTATTATTATTATTATTATTATTATTATTATTATTATTATTATTATTATTATTATTATTATTATTATATACTAATTTTCTTAAGCACTTTTTTCATGCACATTGACATGTTAAAAGAGCTGTACAGTATAAATGATACAATATTTAAAAAAAACAAAACAAATTAAAACATCAATATTGCTCAAGTGAAGAATCAAATGTAGTTTTAAAAGCACATAAATAATAAAATACAGGTAAGACTTAAGAATATAATCAGTCCAAATAAAACCTCTTACATAAGTGAGTTTTAAGTGCTCTCTTAAACACTATTAGAGTTTCACAGCTTTTAAGTGTTCTAGGTAGGGCATTCCAGAGTTTAGGGGCTGCCGTCATAATGCATTTAGAAAGTTCACATTTAGATAAATGATAGGAGCTCCTTGATTTACAACAGTACGGAGTCGATCGCTTGTTAAGAAATTGATACCAAACAATAAAGTACATGTACTCGTGTCCATGTTATGCTATACATTGAAATGCCTTTATATGTTCCCAATGTATGCCAACCATTTAAATTATCCATGTTATGCTAAACATTAAAATACTCCTACTCGTGGCTATGTAATGCTATACATTAAAATACTCCTACTCGTGGCGTGGCTATGTTGTGCTATAAATACTCCAGCTCGTGTCCATGTTATGCTTTACATTAAAATACTTTTTCTCGTGTCCATGTTATGCTTTACATTAAAATACTTTTTCTCGTGTCCATGTTATGCTTTACATTAAAATACTTTTTCTTGTGTCCATGTTATGCTTTACATTAAAATACTTTTTCTCGTGTCCATGTTATGCTATATATTAAAATACTTTTTCTCGTGTCCATGTTATGCTTTACATTAAAATACACCTACTCGTGTCCATGTTATGCTATATATTAAAATACACCTAATCGTGTCCATGTTATGCTATATTAAAATACACCTTCTCGTGTCCATGTTATGCTATATATTAAAATACTTTTTCTCATGTCCATGTTATGCTTTACATTAAAATACTTTTTCTCGTGTCCATGTTATGCTATATATTAAAATACTTTTTCTCGTGTCCATGTTATGCTTTACATTAAAATACTTTTTCTCGTGTCCATGTTATGCTATATATTAAAATACTTTTTCTCGTGTCCATGTTATGCTTTACATTAAAATACTTTTTCTCGTGTCCATGTTATGCTTTACATTAAAATACTTTTTCTCGTGTCCATGTTATGCTTTACATTAAAATACGTTTTCTCGTGTCCATGTCATGCTATACATTAAAATACACCTACTCGTGTCCATGTTATGCTATATATTAAAATACACCTACTCGACGTGTCCATGTTATGCTTTACATTAAAATACTTTTTCTCGTGTCCATGTTATGCTATACATTAAAATACACCTACTCGTGTCCATGTTATGCTATATATTAAAATACACCTACTCATGTCCATGTTATGCTATACATTAAAAACTCTTACTCGTGTCCATGTTATGCTTTATATTAAATTATTTCTTGTTTCCTTGAGCGAGAAACTTTATATTCATTGCTTAGTACTGGTCGGTTCCAGGAACGGATTCGAGAGTGCTTCAATAAGCTTACAACTTCCAACACAACCGAACTAACATAAATTTGTATAAACTTAATCATTTCTTGTTGACACGATCACCATCAAATATCACCCCTCATGTTAATGGTATGCTATATATGTATATCAAATATATCCGCTCTCATGTTCCTTGTTATAAAAGTTTTGTACAATAAATTCACCATTTGTTCTGGAGTCTCTTGGGTTACAAGCTCGATCCGTAGTTTTACAAAAACTACATTACAAATAAACATGTGGAAGTAACATGGTTGTATGGTTATACTTATACAAATAAACATGTAGAAGTAACATGGTTGTATGGTTATACTCACAAATAAACATGTAGAAGTAGCATGGTTGTATGGTTATACTTACAAATAAACATGTAGAAGTAACATGGTTGTATGGTTATACTTACAAATACACATATAGAGGTAACATGGTTGTATGGTTATACTTACAAATAAACATGTAGAGGTAACATGGTTGTATGGTTATACTTACAAATAAACATGTAGAAGTAACATGGTTGTATGGTTATGCTTACAAAAAAACATGTAGAAGTAACATGGTTGTATGGTTATACTTACAAATAAACATATATAGGTAACATGGTTGTATGGTTATACTTACAAATAAACATGTAGAAGTAACATGGTTGTATGGTTATACTTACAAATAAACATGTAGAAGTAACATGGTTGTATGGTTATACTTACAAATAAACATGTAGAAGTAACATGGTTGTATGGTTATACTTACAAATAAACATGTAGAAGTAACATGGTTGTATGGTTATACTTACAAATAAAGATGTAGAGGTAACATGGTTGGTTGTATGGTTATACTTACAAATAAACATATAGAGGTAACACGGTTGTATGATTATACTTACAAATAAACATGTAGAGGTAACACGGTTGTATGGTTATACTTACAAATAAACATATAGAAGTAACATGGTTGTATGGTTATACTTACAAATAAACATATAGAAGTAACATGGTTGTATGGTTATACTTACAAATAAACATGTAGAAATAACATGGTTGTATGGTTATACTTACAAATAAACATATAGAGGTAACATGGTTGTATGGTTATACTTACAAATAAACATATAGAAGTAACATGGCTGTGTGGTTATACTCAGAAATAAACACGTAGAGGTAACATGGTTGTGTGGTTATACTTTCAAATAAACATATAGAGGTAACATTGTTGTATGGTTATACTTACAAATAAACATATAGAGGTAACATTGTTGTATGGTTATACTTACAAATAAACACGTAGAGGTAACATGGTTGTATGGTTATACTTACAAATAAACATATAGAATTAACATGGTTGTATGGTTATACTTACAAATAAACATATAGAAGTAACATGGTTGTATGTTTATACTTACGGTCTTCTCTGGTAGTTATTATGATTGTGTTCAGATTGTACACGTGCAGTAGATCCACGTACCAAAACGGTGTGTCGAGAGCTTTACTCGCGTAAAAAGTGCCAAGCTGTCCGTCATTTCCATACCTGATATATTTATCCTTCTCTACTTCCGAACCGTTCGTCGGTTTTTTCTCTGATAGAAGGCGACCTGTACATTAAACATTATTCTTACATGCGAGCTGCGAACACAAATTTGAAGTATAAACATAACACATAATTTATATTTATAAATAAACAATTCCTTTGTTAATAGCTACATGTAATATAATGGATAAGTGATAAGTATGAAAGTTATTTTATTTTTTTGTTATTTTTGGTTCATGGGAGGGAGTAACATATTTTCTTAGTTAATGTCCACTCCTGTGAACAATATATAACTGATAATATCAACTCGTATGTTGTATATAAATATGTGTAATGACGAAGAACTGCTATGTTCATTTTATTTTATATTGTACCATAAAATACGTTCTGTTATGTTCTGTTCTATTGCTTTCAAAGTAGAAACATCTGTTTAATTTTTTTTTTCAAATATCAAGGTTTCAGTTATTTTTTCTTCATAGAAAAATCTTTGCACATCTATTTTGAGGTAATCTCAAATATCAAACCTATGTATATATAAATATTAATGTTGGAATTGTGAAAAGTAAATAATGTATATTTTGTAATAATTGTGAACTATCAAGTGTGAATTGTTTGAAATGGATTTTGTAAAATATCTTTCTTATTTATCTTATGATTGTTTTATTGTTATCATAAGTTCTTTATAGTACCTAGATAAATAAAAAAAACTCATTGACTTATTTTAACTTCGAGTGGCTACCCGACGGGGAATTGATTCAATTGAACGCCGGTTTCCCGCGTGACAGGCGAGGATACTCACAACTATACAATAACTTAAATGTAATGAATAATAGATTTCATAAGGATAGATTTATTTATAAATATGATGGCCGGAATTTGTAATAATCTGATTTTATTAGAATGTCAAGACCAGATATTTATCTTACCAATTGGTATTTCTATCTCACAAATTTCTAGTTTGTTTTCTGACCCTTCGATGTGAACTGATATATATCTTGCAAGCATACTTTGTTCACATATAACGCTCACGTGCTTGTCAGTGCGGACGTCACCAGCGTCTGTGTAACAAAGTGTCGTCTGGTCCATGACAGATGTGAGCCCGGCATACACCCGGAAACCAGCAACGGCAGCTGTAAGATGTAACAAATAAATTACCACTTGCTTAATATTTGATCATTACAAAAAACATCACAAGTTTCACCTATTTGACCACATGAACTAACAGGGAACTTGATCAATATAAATAAATGATCATTTTATGAGAAAAACAAAACATTCCTAACATCAAAATGCTAAATTTATAAGAAAGAACAAATTTAATATGAAAATGATAATTTATGAAAAAGAAGTTACTTTTATTACAAAGGTTAATCTATGAGAAAGACGATTATCTGGTATTTAAATAGGTAATCTACCAGAAACAACATATCTTATATTAAAATGATTTATTTATGAGTAAGAATATATTTTACATAAAAATGATAAATTTACAGGAAGAACATACTTAGATTATAAAAATTAATGATCACTTCATTTACATATATAACATCGTCCAATGTAACTAGGATATAAGGGTCCGAGCCAGTTTTTTGCTGTCTGGAACATGTTTCATATCGGTTATCTTTAATTCTGACCTCATCACGACCTAAGTTAGACGATACTGATGACCAGTACACCTGATTTCCTGTAACAATGGAGAACATGCAGATATAAAATATTAGATGCTGTTAAGCAAGTAAGGCCGGCTTATATGAAGATGTGACGTGTTAATTGAACTACATTCTTGGTAAAAAGGTTTTCTTTTACCAGTTAACATATCATATGTTAACATTATAAACTATTTTACGGATGGTACTATATTATTCTATACGGGTGTAGATATATTTCTAGTCAAATGTACACTTCATAAACCAAGTCAAAATATTACGAAAAGGACTAATACATAGAATAACATAAGATAATTATGAGATAACAAATAAACTGTATAATTACTGCATGTATATAATCATGCAAGCCCCATACTAATTATATAAACATTTAGGACCTCATAAACAGTTTACTTCGTCTATCAATCCTTCATAAGGACAACATACTAACTATATAAACATAAACGGTATACTATATATATAAACAATTAGGACCAACGTTTCATAAAGAAAATATTCTAACTATATAAACATTCAGGACTAATATTTATATAAACAGTACTTACAATATAAACATTGAGGACCAATCTCTTATAAAATCAGTATACTGACTATTAAACATTTAGGACGAGTCTCTACCATAAACGATATACATGTACTTACATAAACATCCAGTACCAATTTCTCATATAATTAGTATACTTACTATATAAGCAATCACGACCAATTAATTATTCATAAAGACAACATTTTAACTATATAAACATTCAGGACTTTACTATATAAACATTAAGGACCAATCTTTCATATGAACATACTTACTATATAAACATTCAGGATCAATTTCTTATAAAATCAGTGTACATTCTATATAAACATTAAGGAAAAAGTTCTCAAATAAACAGTGTACGTACTATATAATCAATCACGACCTGTTTGTTATTCATAAATGCAACATTTTAACTACAGGACTTTACTATATAAACATTCAGAACCAATTTCTTATAAAATCAGTATACTTACTATATAAACATTCAGGACCAGTCTTTCCTTTGTCACAGCACTCCACATCTAAAACAGTTATGATGTTATGATAATATTTCATGCAAAAAAGTAAACCACTGGATGTCATTAGTGAAATAAAAACCGTATCACTTACAATATATCTTTGCTGGTACATACTGGACTTACTACGTGTTTACTTGATAACAAGTACGTGCGCGCGAGAAAGGTTTTACGTGGCTTCGTGATATTTAATATGTGGACACCCTATAGTATTACGTGACCACGCGATAGGTATTGCCCGTGCGCATGTAAAGCACGTCGGGTGCCCCTGAAATATCTATCTCGTGGCCACGTAATACCCATAGCGTGCGCACGTTAAATATCTTACGTAGCCACCTAGTGCGATTGCCATTGAGATATTTCGAGTGACTACGTAATGTTATTACGTTCGGATATAGTAAATCTGCCGTCTACATCACGTGTACACTGTTTATTAATAATTACAGATATAAATTTTATTAATTTTGTTTTGTTGGCGTCCGATTTACTTCTTATTAATGCGTTATTTCACGCAATATTGTTACGTTTGCTTCTTTATGGCACATTACCAGAAAAACGACTATGAACTTCAATTGCTTTTTTCTAGGTAACATTGAACTCCAGACGTCATTTTCTTTAAGTGTGTCTTGCTTTCCTAAGTTTAAGCGGTAAAATGAAAAAAAAAAAAAAAAAAAAAAAGAAGCCTATAGGATAGTAGAAAAATATTATTTCATTTTTTCTAGGCATAGTATACAATTGAAACGCGTTTGTTATTATTGTCTCAACGTATTTGTACACGGAATTCTGCAACTGGCATATTATCATAATTATTGTCATATTAACGAAAAAAAAACAACAAACAAATGCTTTCTTTTTATGTACAGCAGAGTTACAATCTGTTGTATATTATTTACCTATAAAGTTTTGTTTTTTCATTTTATAGCATGTATCAAGTACACGTGATTTTATTGCTTGCAATTTATTTCATGCTTTCCAGTGTTTTATTGTAATATATCAGATGATTATATTCTGATAAACCACTAGTGAAATTTATAAAATATAATTTTCACTGTAGCCGGACTATATCTGAATGCGGATGAAAAGAGAATCATAACAAAATGGAATAACAAGCTGAAATAAAAACTGTCATGCGTAAATTTTGCTTCTTTAGGAAAAGAAAGTCGATGTCACCATACATCATGTTAAAATTGTAACAAAATTAGAGAAATTTAACAGAACTATATTTCAAAATTGATGATGTGACGTCATGATGTGATGACGTCACAAAGCAGAATGCGCGACGTTACGCGGCAAAATCAGTAAAAAATATATAAAATCACTTAGAAAGCATGAAATAAAAAGAAAATTTATTTGTTTTACATATAAGATTGAAATATATTTCATTCGTGAACACCAGCTATTATATTTTCACTCGTGGCTACGCCACTCGTGAAAATATTGCATCTGGTGTTCACTCAGTGAAATTATATTTCAATCTTACATGCAAAACAAACAAATATCCTCTATATATTGTACAGCATTTCTGATATTATAAGTGATTTTGCTGACTTTAAGCAGAAATATTTGATTATGATTTTTGTACTTCATTATAAATCAGTGTTTGAATGTCTTCCAAAAGGTCAAAAGTATCAGTTGATTTAATGATCAAGTATTTATTGTTTACCCCTAAGACATAATGGTGTCCAGCAGATGTGATACATGTGTTTATCTAAACCATCTCTCGTCGCTTGATTTGTTAACATGCTGATTATAATAAATGCCCCTAGCAACAAATAAATACCCACAGAGACAATGTTACTATAAAACTCGTGACTTTGATATAAAGCAGACGAGATCTGAACATTTAATTTTTTATAAAATACGGTGTATAATTACGCTGATAGTTTAGTGTGTGTAAACAATACAGATATAAATACATATAGATAGAGCACTGAAAGGAAAGTCAAAATACTTGAGTGAAATATGCAGAATCTTTAATTGTGAAAAAATAGATTTCGCTTTTAAGTGATCTAACTTTGAAATCTTTGCCCCAAAAATACGATGCAATGAAGTGCTTTTAAATAACTATTTCAAATTTATTATACATGTATTCTATTTTTATATAATGTTTTTAGATTAACTTTGGTTATGTTATAGAAAGAGCATTGAAAAAAGTAAGCAATGAATGAGCATCTGAGTATGATATTTTTTATCCCTTTCACTTTCTCTGCCGCCCCAGAAAAAAATGCGCCAATCAATGGGTATGTGTATACGATTTAACTTTATACTGAAAGGTCTCCAAACAATGATACAATAATACTATATAGCTGGTGTTTTGAAGGTTATTATATTTATCTGTGACTTAAAAAAAGAAAGAAAAAAAAGAACAGCAACAATTGAGGAATACACGTTTATTTGTTTGCTATTAACTTATTAGCAAGGTCATGGTCTTAATTAAATGATTTTACATAATTTATCACGTGTTTTAAAGTAAGATTTTTTTCTGGTTTCAGCTGGTCTCAAGATTAAAAGAAAACACCTCATCACTGTTATGAATCTTTGGGTTTTCATTGGTCAATGTCATTCTCTGTCTGTTTCTCAATTACCTAAGATCTGAGTTGGATCTAAGAAATATGTCTGTATAAACTCGATAAAAAACACTGTCGTAGAGAACGATTTTCTTTCAACAATAAAATGTTGTTCTTACACAGTCATGTTGACAATATCTCTGTTTTATATTGTCCTGTTAAAGACATTTTTATCTTGCACTTTCCTGTTGACGGTTGTATTTTTGACTATACTGTCCTGTTTACAATATTTCTGTTTAACTCTGTCCTGTTGACGGTATTTTCGTCTTATACTATTTGTTTACAACATTTCTGTTTAACACTGTCCTGTTGACGATCGTTTTGTCTTATACTGTCCTGTTTATAAAATTTCTACAATATTTCTGTCTAACACTGTCCTGTTGACGGTATTTTTGTCTTATATTGTCCTGTTTACAACATTTCTGTCAACATTGTCCTGTTGACGGTTGTATTCTTGTCTTATACTGTCCTGTTTAAAATATTTCTGTCAAACACTGTCCTGTTGACGGTACTTTTGTCTTATTCTGTCTTGTTTACAATATTTCTGTCTAACACTTTCCTGTTGACGGTACTTTTGTCTTTTTCTGTCTTGTTTACAATATTTATGTCTAACACTGTCCTGTTGACGGTACTTTTGTCTTATACTGTCTTGTTTACAACATTTCTGTCTAACACTGTCCTGTCGACGGTACGTTTGTCTTATACTGTCCTGTTTACAACATTTCTGACTAACACTGTCCTGTTGACGGTATTTTGTCTTATACTGTCTTGCTTACAACATTTCTGTCTAACACTGTCCTGTTGACAGTATTTTGTCTTATACTGTCTTGTTTACAACATTTCGGACTAACACTGTCCTGTTTTGACGGTATTTTGTCTTATACTGTCTTGCTTACAACATTTCTGTCTAACACTGTCCTGTTGACAGTTTTTTGTCTTATACTGTCTTGTTTTACAACATTTCAGACTAACACTGTCCTGTTGACGATATTTTGTCTTATACTGTCTTGCTTACAACATTTCTGTCTAACACTGTCCTGTTGACAGTATTTTGTCTATATACTGTCTTGTTTACAACATTTCGGACTAACACTGTCCTGTTGACGGTATTTTTTGTCTTATACTGTCTTGTTTACAACATTTCGGAACTTTAACACTGTCCTGTTGACGGTATTTTGTCTTATTCTGTCTTGCTTACAACATTTCTGTCCTAACACTGTCCTGTTGACAGTATTTTGTCTTATACTGTCTTGTTTACAACATTTCGGACTAACACTGTCCTGTTGACGGTATTTTTTGTCTTATACTGTCTTGTTTACAACATTTCGGACTAACACTGTCCTGTTGACGGTATTTTGTCTTTATACTGTCTTGCTTACAACATTTCTGTCTAACACTGTCCTGTTGACAGTATTTTGTCTTATACTCTCTTGTTTACAACATTTTTCTGGTTAACACTGTCCTGTTGACGATATTTGTCTTATACTGTCTTGGTTTAAAACATTTCTGGTTAACACTGTCCTGTTGACGGCGTACTTTTGTCTTATTACTGTCTTGTTTACAACATTTCTGTCTAACACTGTCCTGTTGAAACGATATTTTGTCTTATACTGTCTTGCTTACAACATTTCTGTCTAACACTGTCCTGTTGACAGTATTTTGTCTTATACTGTCTTGTTTGCAACATTTCTGGTTAACACTGTCCTGTTGACGATATTTTGTCTTATACTGTCTTGTTTACAACATTTTTCTGGTTAACACTGTCCTGTTGACGGTACTTTTGTCTTATACTGTCTTGTTTACAACATTTCTGACTAACACTGTCCTGTTGACGGTACTTTTGTCTTATACTGTCTTGTTTACAACATTTCTGGTTAACACTGTCCTGTTGACGGTACTTTTGTCTTATACTGTCCTATTTACAATATTTCTGTCTAACACTGCCCTAGCTGTTGACAGTATTTGTGTCTTTTACTGTCCTGTTTATAAGATTTCCGTCAACATTTTCCTGTTGACGGTTATATTTTTGTCTTATACTGTCATGTTTACAACATTTCTGTAACATTGTCCGGTTGACGTTTGTATTTTTGTCTTATACTGTCATGTTTTCAACATTTCTGTCAACATTGTCCTGTTGACGTTTGTATTTTTGTCTTTTACTGTCCCGTTTACAACATTTCTGTCAACATTGCCCTGTTGACATTTTTTTGTCTTTTACTATCCCGTTTACAACATTTCTGTCAACATTGCCCTGTTGACATTATTTTGTCTTATACTGTCCTGTTTACAATATTTATATCAAACATTGCCCTGTTGACGGTTGTATTTTTGTTATATACTGTCCTGTTTACAGCATTTCCGTCAACACCGTCCTGTTGACGGTTGTATTTTTGTCTTACAACTATTCTATCTTACATTGTCCTGTTATTCGGAAAGTTGAGTTATTGTATAAGATTATGATGATGTTGGATTATTTGGTTGGTTGATAATAAGGTGTGTTATCAAGTAGGTTGGTCCATGAATACGCTATTTTAGGAAAGTCCTCATACTGTGCTACATTTGTGTTTCACTACTTTGAAGTTATGGGTATATTTTTCGATTTCCAAAACAATTATGTTTTTTGTGCATATTCTAATATACTGTATTTCAGCGCTGTTATGCATATTCTGATCCATTTTTATACCATCACTTTTAATGTTTCGTGATTATTCTTAGTATTTATCCAAACTTTATCTTAGATGTTTCTAACTTTATCATACAAATATTTGTTAACGACAAAAATGGTAATGTTTTTTTAACTTTATCTTACAAATGGCAATCATTGATTAAGTTTATCATACAAATATGTCTTAACGGTTTAAATGACAATTATGAATTAAGGTTATCATACAAATATGTGTTAATGGCAATCATGGATTAAGTTATCATACAAATATGTGTTAACGGCAAATGTCAATCATGGATTAAGTTTATCATATACAAATATATGTACACGGCAAAATGTCAATCATGGATTAAGTTTATCATACAAATATATGTACACGGCAAAATGTCAATCATACAAATATATGTTAACGGCAAAATGTCATGTTACCACGGTTTTCATGTTACGATGGTAGTTATATCGAGTTTTATTTAAAAACTTTAATGTTATATAGTTCATGGCGTGTTTTAGTTTAATTAGTTAGAAAAAAAACTTGCTTAAACATTTACTTTATATAAACAAGTTGTTGTATACTAAATAATATACGTATAGAAGATAAATTCTTAATAAATTAATTGATCAACTTGATTCATGTATTAAGTTTAAAACAAAATCATACTTACAGAATCGAAGACTCCAATAAAATACAATAATGATCTTTGTAAACATTTCTCTATATTTATATATAAACAAAAACTAAAAAAAAAATGCTTAATTGATAAATATTACATGATATGTTATTGTAATGAACACTGTCATTTGTCTATGTATATATAATCCACATTAAATCGTTGATTATCAAATATTGTATAAATATGAAGTAAACAACGTGAGGCTAGGCTAAAAGTGATACAGGAAGATGGTTGTAATGTTTATCATAAAATGTCTATTTTACTGTATCACATACTTCATCTATATAATGACCATTCATCCGGACAATTGACCTAAGATACAATCATAAATGATCACATGACTGGTCACCTAAATACCGTCAAACAAATTGGCAATACCCACCGGGTGTATAACAAGAAGATAATATCTTCCTACACAAATCCCCTAAAATACCAAAAACTTTCTCACCACACAAATTATATGACCTTTGAACACTTTATTCACAAGTTAACATGTTTTAATTTATTGATTAACCTAAGAAAAACGTAAAGTGTATTTTAAAGTTAAGATAGTTCGGGTCCAAAAATGATGCTCTCTATTTGAACGACATTAAAATATATATTTATATAATATTGAAACAAAGAAATAAATTGTTATAAAACAAACACGTATATCTTTTGATCACAATTTATTCTAGGTTAAACCTTGCTCTGTTTTACATTTTACACTCTTCGTCCCAATTCGTCCAATAAGTATTCTTCAATCTGTCAAATAACTGTAAAATATTTGGACATTTTTCCATGATATATTTCCTCATAGGATATCCCATAGGAACATAAACAACTTGTGATAGAACACCAAACACAGAACAGTCCACCTGAAATTATATAAATATGTCATAAGAAACTTCAGCTATTCTCCTCGCTACGCATGCCTGGACAATATACGTTCCCGTCAGTTCTCTTATACAGTTTATTCTTGAATTAGATTTTTTAGGCAAATACAGTATACGTATAACATATGATTATGTAGTTCAAAAATGCTACAATATGCATATATAAATAAGCCAGTACAATGTACATATATAAATGAGAGCTATAATGTATATATAGAAATAAGTCAGTGCTACAATGTACATATATAATGAGTGCTAAAATGTACATATATGAATAAGCCAGTGCTAGAATGTACACATATAAATGAGTGCTGTAATGAACATATATGAATAAGCCAGTGCTAGAATGTACACATATAAATGAGTGCTATAATGTACATATATAAATAAGCCAGTGCTAGAATGTACACATATAAATGAGTGCTATAATGTACATATATGAATAAGCCAGTGCTAGAATGTACAAATATAAATGAGTGCTATAATGTACATATATAAATAAGCCAGTGCTACAATGTACACATATAAATGAGTGCTAAAAAGTACATATATGAATAAGCCAGTGCTACAATGTACACATATAAATGAGTGCTATAATGTACATATATAAATAAGCCAGTGCTACAATGTACACATATAAATGAGTGCTATAATGTACATATATAAATAAGTCAGTGCTACAATGTTCACATATAAATCAGTGCTATAATGTACATATATAAATAAGCCAGTGCTACAATGTACACATATAAATGAGTGCTATAATGTACATATATAAATAAGTCAGTGCTACAATGTACACATATAAATGAGTGCTATAATGTACATATAGAAATAAGTCAGTGCTACAATGTTCACATATAAATGAGCGCTATAATGTAAATATATAAATAAGCCAGTGCTACAATGTACACATATAAATGAGTGCTATAATGTACATATAGAAATAAGTTAGTGCTACAATGTACACATATAAATGAGTGCTATAATGTACATATATAAATACACCAATGCTTCAATGTGCACATATAAATGAGTGCTATAATGTACATATATAAATAAGTTAGTGCTACAATGTACACATATAAATCAGTGCTATAATGTACATATATAAATAAGTCAGTGCTACAATGTACACATATAAATCAGTGCTATAATGTACATATATAAATAAGTCAGTGCTACAATGTACACATATAAATCAGTGCTATAATGTACATATATAAATAAGTCAGTGCTACAATGTACACATATAAATCAGTGCTATAATGTACATATATAAATACACCAATATTTCAATGTACATACATTTGTATATAAAAGAATATTTATGTTTATTTTAGAAAGACGTTATAGGAGATAGTGTTACCACTGTTGGGTTATCACCCATCATAAATTTTTTCTGTCCGAGGAAATCCGAAATGGCCTGAATGTCGTCACAGCCTACTTTCTGAACCTCTTCACTAGAATGACGCCCTATACCGTGACCATGTGCACGTTTACCTACCTAAACGATACATAATGATATCACACAATATATTTAATGCAAAATAATTCATATATAAACTTGTTCACATATTAAACGCTATAAACCTTATATTTTAACAAGTTGTTCATTCTAAAATTGTCCAATTATTGTTCAATCAAAAATAATAATATCACTACATATTTCTTATCTGTGTATGTGTGTATTTTTTTCTTTGAAAAAGGTAGTTAAATTCACAAAATGAGAAACGACGAAAATTGGCACCAGAACCTATGCTGCTAGGGACGTTGGAAAACGTCTTCACCATGTATCGACAAGAAGGCGGTACAAAAGAAATATCATTTAAAGAATAAAAAAATGCCGATATTCTACTTCATGCATGATTGATGCTACATCACACATAGTTAATTCTACAATATGCACAATTCATTCTACATCAAACATAATTTATTTTACACAATCCATGATTAATGTTAGATCATATATCATTTATTTTAGACCATAAATCAAACATTTCAAATTCTACATCATATTAATACATCACTTATTCTTCGTCATACAGTATTATTTTACAGTATGCGTTTTTAATGTTGCGTTACTTATTCTACATCATACATTATAAATTATTTTTATTGTATGCTTTATTGCATGCACCTACCCATTCTTGTAGTTTTCCTAGAATTTGTTTTCTAACTTCGACTGGCTGATCTGGTGAGAAGTATTCCGAGTATTCGTCTATGTTCTCTACATAACGATAGATGAAAATTGGCCTGTAAAACAGTCAGAAATAAGAAAATTACATATTTACTAGTACAATACGATGGTATAATTAGTTTAGAGCACCATAAAATTACATATAATGAATAATGAATAAATATAGTAATACAGATTATAATAAAGACACTTACCTAGTGATGTTAGAACATTTGTTGCCTCTGACAACCCCTCATATATTTTGAAAGGGCGGATATTCCCCACCCCAACCACCACCCTTTAAGAATATTTAGAAAATTAAAGGTTGGAAAATTGCTTTTTGATATTTTTTGCAGTTTGTTCCGTTTCTTTCCAATGTGTCATTACTGTTTTATTTCTATTAATGTGCAGTAGATTGAAGATAATAAACAAACAAATGTCCACCTTGACAGAAAAAAGGGAGGAAATTTATGTAAGGCAAATTTCTGAGGGGTGGGGCATGTTTTCAAAGATTTATAAAGAAATTGTAATGAATCCGAGTTGAGTAATGGTTATATTGGGTGTTTCACATTTGAGTCTGCAGTTGCGAATATGCTTATATATTTTTTTTATTCAGTATGATTTTGCTTCCAAAATAGTTTATAGTTTGTCACATAAGTGCTCATTTTCTAATTATCATGACATTTTAAATAGATTATAATTATATAATCTATGTATTGCACAGACTTAAAATGGTAAGCAAAAATAAAAATAAAATAAAGGTTTTTGTTTCTTGTACAGTTTGTTTTTAAATATTCTTAAAGGGACTCCACTTCGGTTGAAAAGCCAAACACATAACATTTGAATTTCTTACATAAATGAGCTGGGGCACTTTAAACGGAAATATATGCGAAGATAGTTAAGAAATATACTTTGAAATAAATTGAAAATCGTATTTTTATGCTTTTGTTTGCCCGATTTGGGTGAAAAGCGTTTAAACGCTTTTCATTTTGATTAATTATTCTGGAAAAACGAAGTGCGCGAATGCTCTGAAATTTTGCACAAAGATTAATGGTCTAAACCTACATCAAATGGTACATTTATCTGGAAAAATATTTTCAGTTCCATCATGGCAAAAAACCTCAGTGGAGTCCCTTTAACATATTTGAATACTATTTCTGAATTTTATTTATCACTTATTTCGGCACATTTGTATGCATATCTATTTTAATTGTATTTTTACGATGTGTTTTGACACCGAGGCTCGTCTGCCTTTATGTGATTTTATGAAAGTGTTTAAAGGCTGAATGTAACGTTAAATAAATATTCTACGGGTATAAGCTAAGCGACCTAAAATTCTTAATTCATTCATACAGCAATATGTGAATCTATTTTTTTAGCTGAAACTAGTTAATTCATATAATAATATAACACTTTAACAACATCACATTTTAAAATTAGAATTAAAAGATGTATGAGACTGTGTCCTGCAAATTAGGAAAGTATTTAAAAAGGGATTGTCGGATTAAACATTGTAAATGTGCTCATCTATCGCATGCTTTCAATGAGAAAATAATCAACAATTTAAAAAATATACATTTCATCAAGTCCCTGTGTTGTTTATACTTACTATGGTAATGTTTGACGTAAGAAAATGGTTATTTGGTATTATTCTTTGAACACAAACATCTATTAACACCACCAAAGTCATTACGTTTCACTCACCCTTTATTTTATTTTAAAACAGTAATAGCAAAATATCTTACGCGTTGACCCTATATTTTTATTGCATAAATATTTTCCTTCATTATCTCACTACACGCTCGGAAAATTATAGCAAAATTCACCGTGTTGATTTTTTTTTATACCACAATCTTTATTGCGATATCGCGCGATGTTTGCATCAAATATGGACGTCAGAACGAAGAGAAAAATGACGTAAAATCGCAGACTATTATGTAAATGTTAAAGAAAGACATCATTACAAAGACATACATTTACTGAACATTATAAAATTAAAATGAATGAAATCGGATGAAAATTGATAAGAACAGACCGGTTTATTGATAAAAAGACACAATTTCGCCGCCACCGATAGAGGGCGCTTTGACGTCATAGTAACGCTGTTTATTTATAAAATAATACTGCAGAAGTAAAGCTCACATATCTATATGTTTGCATACCAAAAATCATCAAGATCTGAGATGTTGTCATATTTCGGTCGGAAAGTAGCGAGCTACCTTAAATAGAAAATGTTTTACTATGATTTATATTGAACATGTTTTACTACGATTTATATTGAACATGTTTTACTATGATTTATATTGAACATGTTTCATTAAGAATTATATAGAACATGTTTTACTAAAATTTGTATAGAACATGTTTTTCTCCTCACCATGACGTATTTTCCTCGACCATTTTTATGAATGCACGTGCGACTGCTTTCTCTGTGGCGTTTAAACCTGGAAATGGATTTACGCTGAAATATTCACTGAGGAACTCGATGATAAAATTACTGTCAGGTATTTCTTCCTTATTAAACATTATAAAAGGACTTTGACCTTTTTTGGAAAATGCTTGACAATCAATCGTCTGGAATGGAAACATAAATATTTTTACGAGTCTTTGAAATTCGTAACATGCGTTGTATGTTAACGAGAAATAAAAACATGGTTATAGTTTTTAGTGTTTGTTTAAGACTTACTCTTAGATTATCTTTTTGATTTTTTATTAATAACAGAATCCATTGTGTGGCAGTACAGTGTTTTTGGATCCATTTAAAAGGATCCATGACATTCTTAAAATAGTTTATCTTAAACTTTGGCAAAGTAGTCCTTAAACAAGAGGGCAATGATGGCCTTGAATTCGCTCACCTGAATATAAAAACTCTTCATGACAAGGAACAAATAAAAGTGTAAACTATCAACAAAAGCCGCGCGACCAATTTAAATTTGTAAATACGTACTAGATTTTAACCAGCTTAGTGTTTTAAATTATTTTTATAAACAGTAAATTTACTAGACTGATTAACAGTTTGCCGATTTACAAAAGTAAATGTGTTACGGTTCATTTGAAATACTGCAATCGTATTGGACACAAAATAATTTTAAACACTAATAATTATAAACAGTAACCAAGTAAGTGTTTGAAACTATTTTTACTA
Organism: Ruditapes philippinarum; assembly: GCF_026571515.1. Taxonomy (NCBI): domain Eukaryota; kingdom Metazoa; phylum Mollusca; class Bivalvia; order Venerida; family Veneridae; genus Ruditapes; species Ruditapes philippinarum. The sequence continues at coordinate 55,659 of NW_026866199.1, read as the reverse complement.
AAACTGACGATTTACTAGACTTTACCAAAGTACATGTGTTATGATTCATTTTGAATACTGTAATTATATTGGACAAAAAATAATTTCAGACACTCACATGTTTGTGAGAATTTATTTTCTACTCTAATGGAACATCATGCGTAATTTGTAGTGCATTCGAAATAAGTGGTTTTCAAAGACACGCTTTTTTTAAAAGAAATTATTCTTAATTTCATTTTTTAGAAACGACCTTTAAAGATACATTCGCCTCTAGTTGATTGAGGTTCGAATTTAGGTTTTCCGCAAGCCTGCACAGGAACTGTAAAATAAATATATATTTCAAATGTTATTTACTTTGAGGCCCATCACTTTATGACTTTGACCTCTCAGTGCGACCCGGCAGTATCAGTTTAGTTTGATCATGCAATACTTTATGTGAACATTGTAATTACCACTACCACTACCACCATCACTACACCACCATCATAGGTCTGAACTTCATTCAATTGTGATCACGCATTTATTAACTAATGCCACGCACTAAATATTAACTGTGATCCCGCATATATCATATCTAGATAACATGTTGTAAGGCATGTAATGCTTACCTCAAATGGTATATTGTTTATTCTCAGCCATAACTCAAGTTTAATGGCGTATGGAGATATATTAACCACAGCACGTGCACGTGATCTGGGAATCACGTGTAAATACACGACATCTTTCTTAAACTCCGCTTTCCATTTAGTATCCTGCTGTTCAGACATTTTCTGAAAAATAAAAAAAACACAGAAAACAAACTTTATACTGTTTGCTTCGTGACCTAGGTACTATGATATAATGACAGTTAGACGTGACATAATGACATTATGAAGTGACATTACGACAACGTGACGTGACATTGTGGCAATATGAAGTGACATTACGACAACGTGACGTGACATTATGGCATTATGATGTGACATTACGACAACGTGACGTGACATTGTGGCAATATGAAGTGACATTACGACAACGTGACGTGACATTATGGCATTATGATGTGACATTACGACAACGTGACGTGACATTGTGGCAATATGAAGTGACATTACGACAACGTGACGTGACATTATGGCATTATCAAGCGACAGTACGACAAAGTGACGTGACATTATGGCATTATGAAGTGATATACCGACAAAGTGACGTGACACTATGGCATTATGACGTGACATTACGACAAATTGACGTGACATTATGGCATTATGACGTGACATTACGACAAATTGACGTGACATTATGGCATTATGGCGTGACATAACGACAAAGTGACGTGACACTATGGCATTATGACGTGACATTACGACAAATTGACGTGACATTATGGCATTATGAAGCGACATTTCGACAACGTGACGTGACCATATGGCATTATGAAGCGACATTTCGACAACGTGACGTGACTTTATGGCATTATGAGATGACATTACGACAATGTGACGTGACATTATGAAGTGACATTACCACAACGCGACGTGACATTGTGAAGCGACAGTACGACAAAGTGACGTGACATAATGGCATTATGAAGTGACATAACGACAATGTGACGTGACCTTATGGCATTATGAAGTGACATAACGACAACGTGATGGACATTATGGCATTATGAAGTGACATAATGACAACGTTCCGTGACATTATAGCATTATGAAATGCCATTACGACAACGTGACGTGACATTATGAAGTGACATTTCGACAACTTGTCGTGACATTATGGCATTATGAAATGCCATTACGACAACGTGACGTGACAATATGGCATTATGAAGTGACATTACGACAACGTGAAGTGTTTATCTTGTCAGACAATGTGCAGTGACATTCATATGAAAATAACACTATGATAGTGTAAAGTGACATAAAGACAGCGTGAGTTGACATCACATCATTGTGATATGACATCACTAAAGTTTAAAATGAGATATTTGACACGTGACTTTAATCATGACACTGTAAAGTGACATCACTACAATGTGATGTGACATCATGACATTGTAAAGTGACATCACGACAATGTGACGTAATCCTACGACAATGCCAAGCTCGATAAGCACAATAGCATAGACTTCTTAATCATGTATCATTGAAAAAAAACGTAAAATTTTTAAAGACATTAGTGACACGGTAGCATAATATTTCTTTTTTTTTTCGAAATGTGAACATTATCGCATATTTGATACATTTCACCCTTAATTATTTTAACAAATTATTTAAGCAGTGCATATTTTGATACGATGCCTTCCGGCATGGGAAGTAACTCAATTTTTTTTATATTAATTGTGTATAAGGCATTAGCTCCCTTACAAGAAAGCAGACGAGGTATCACGCTCTGATGTATGACAAATTGAAATTTCAATGTAATAAAATCTATAAATATATCTTTTCAGCCAACTGCTGAAATATAATCTTAAATCAGTTATCTTTTCATCAAAATGCAAGTACAATATCATTCTAGCGGAACATGCATCCATTTGAATGCGAACTATATGTTGTCGAAATGGGAAAAATATCAAAATTTTCAACCGTATAGAGCGTCGATCCTAATATTTACTCCTACCACCATGGTGCAAATAAAGATCAGTTAGTTATATATCTATTTATTTATTTATTAGTTTATTACAGTCTCATCAATGTACACAGTTAAAATACATATAAAATACAATATAAATGCACATTGCCAATCTATAAGATTTACAAGAGACTAAAGGTTGACTTAAAATATATATATGTACATCTAACGAAGGTACATCCCGATATCAGGGAAGCGGACTGTCTAATTTGAAGTAAACATGTCACAATATGCAAGTTTCAAATCGGTATTACGATACCTTTCAAATATCTAATGTACAGTCTTTTTGAAGAGACATTTTGAAATATTACATGTATTAGTACACCGATAAATCTTGAAGACGTGCTTAAGTATTTCGGAGGTAGACTCTTTTTATAAAATTTTCCTATATAAGATTTAAGTATAGGTGTCGCTTTTGATCAATTGATTGTAAATGCTAACAAATAAACATTAACTTATACTTAAGTCTTACATGAGTTGTCTATGTCAAACAAGGATAAGGGTTAAAAAGCGAGCATGTCGACAAAATTAATTTAAGTCTTTTCTAAATTACACAAAAAGTAAAAACCATTGTATTAAGCCTGGTAAAGTACTGAAACATTAAAAAATATAAGCCAATTAAACCATACTCACTAATATATTCCCTTTCACTCACTATTTACATAAACATGTATCTTCTACAGTTGACCCCGACTATGTTTAAACAGCCTGGACAAATATCGCTAAGCAAAAGTAAAATAAATAGATAAGATGAACGAAGTAAAATTGATACATGGAAGGTCAGAATGATTCATTGTAAACTAAAGTGCACATTTAACGCTTACTATAGATTACAATAAATATACACCGCCTGCCCCGTGCCGAACTTACCGGAAGCTGCAGGAAACCAGATTGTGGTTTATTGCTCCGCGCCCACAGACACATTTTTTATTTAATACCTGCCCCCTCTCATGGAGAATGCATACGTTATAAGTATAGTTGATCTACAGAACATTCGGAATAAGGTCTATTAGTAACCTAAATAGTTAATGAAATGTGAGCAGGAATTATTTGGTAAGGTATCCGTCATAAGCGCATGTTGGCACTGAGATTCTCAGCAACATTTGTACGTGTGTATATATATTGTTAGTAAGTACAGGATTACCTAAAAGTTTTATTTTTCATGTTAAGAACACCGTATTTATGCGATTACTTTTTTTTATATTACTTAATCAATCTAAATTGTATTAGTGTCTAAAACTTCACAGATTTTAGTTAATTTTGTAAATTTTTGTGATGAATATATTTTACTCAAGGATGACCACAGTATATCTTTAAAATAATATGTGTATGTAAAAACTATAAGCGTCTTCGTTGTGAAAGAGGTCTTATGTAAAGCGTGCGTTTTCAAAATCGGTTTGTATTTGTTAACCCCCCCCCCCCCGCCACGTGTAAGTCATTCAGAGGCGTGCCGCTTGCATAATTTTACAAGTTAAGTAAACATTTATATTTTATTTTTCACGATAAGCAAACAATTCAATAAGAATACATTATGAATACTAATGATAAGATTTAAACTACAGTATAGTTTAAGTGTTCCGTGCTATAAAGAAATATTGATATACGACATGATACAACTTCAAGTATTACAAATAATCGTTTATACTCGTAACGTGTTATATTTCATTTATATAACAAATAGACAATGTAACATTGATTGCTTGCCAATGTAAATAATACGAAATACAATGATTAATTTGTTAGTTGAGTATACAAAATATACATTAAATAAGTCTTTCTTGATTTATAGAACACATGATATAACTTAGATTTTATAATTATAATCAGATAAAGTAAAGTGTAGGACACAAACAAAATGATTCATGTACGGAAATTGACAAGTGGGAAGCAAGAATTCATTCAAGGGGGGAAGCCCTTAATAGGGAAAAGTGCAGTCACAGGTAAAATTTTACGATGGTGATATAACTAATGATGTATAATATGTTACAATGGTGATATAACTAATGATATATAATATGTTACAATGGTGATTTAACTAATGATATATAATAAGTTACGATGGTGATTTAACTAATGATATATAATATGTGACAATGGTGATATAACTTATGATTTATGATATGTTACAATGGTGATATAACTTATGATATATAATATGTTACAATGGTTAAATAACTTATGAGTTATGATATGTTACAATGGTGATATAACTAATGATATATAATATGTTACAATGGTGATATAACTAATGATATAATATGTTACACTGGTGATATAACTAATGATATATAATAAGTTACGATGGTGATTTAACTAATGATATATAATATGTGACAATGGTGATATAACTTATGCTTTATGATATGTTACAATGGTGATATAACTTATGATATATAATATGTTACAATGGTTAAATAACTTATGAGTTATGATATGTTACAATGGTGATATAACTAATGATATAATATATGTTACAATGGTGATATAACTAATGTTTTATGATATGTTACTATGGTGATATAACTAATGATATATAATATGTTACAATGGTGATATAACTAATGTTTTATGATATGTTACAATGGTGATATAACTAATGTTTTATGATATGTTACTATGGTGATATAACTAATGATATATAATATGTTACAATGGTGATACAACTTATGATTTAAAACAAAGAAAGCCATTTTTTTTCTCATGCATCATTATAAATCGAATAATCAAATCATATTAAGTTTTGTGATTGGTATCTAAATGAATGTTTATTAATGGTTTATTCAGATTATATTTGCATTGATAACTGTATGATTAAGATTTTTAAATCTAAATGATCATGAATAAATTGTAAATACATTTTCATTTTTATTCAGATAGAATTCAGTTTTGACCGCTGTTTTATGTTATTTATGGTCGGCATAACGTAACAGAATATACATGACACACATAATATACCAACACATGTCATGCTTTAGACGTGACGGAAATAATATACCAACACATGTTATGCTTTAAACCTGACGGACAAGATATACCAACATATGTTATGCTTTAACCTGACGGACATAATATACCAACACATGTTATGCTTTAAACCTGACAGACATAATATACCAACACATGTTATGCTTTAAACCTGACAGACATAATATACCAACACATGTTATGCTTTAAACCTGACAGACATAATATACCAACACATGTTATGCTTAAGACCTGACAGACATAATATACCAACACATGTTATGCTTTAGACGTGACGGACATAATATACCAACACATGTTATGCTTTAAACCTGACAGACATAATATACCAACACATGTTATGCTTTAAACCTGACAGACATAATATACCAACACATGTTATGCTTTAAACCTGATGGACATGATATACCAACATATGTTATGCTTTAAACCTGACAGACATATATACGAACACATGTTATGCTTTAAACCCGACAGACATAATATACGAACACATGTTATGCTTTAAACCTGACAGACATAATATACCAACACATGTTATGCTTTAAACCTGACAGACATTATATACCAACACATGTTATGCTTTAAACCTGACAGACATAATATACCAACACAAGTTATGTTTTAGACCTGACAGACATCATATACCAACATATGTTATGCTTTAAACCTGACAGACATAATATACCAACATATGTTATGCTTTAAACCTGACATACATAATATACCAACACATGTTATGCTTTAGACCTGACAGACATAATATACCAACACATGTTATGCTTTAGGCCTGACAGACATAATATACCAACACATGTTATGCTTTAAACCTGACAGACATAATATACCAACACATGTTATGCTTTAGGACCTGACAGACATAATATACCAACACATGTTATGCTTTAAACCTGACATACATAATATACCAACACATGTTATGCTTTAGACCTGACAGACATAATATACCAACACATGTTATGCTTTAGGCCTGACAGACATAATATACCAACACATGTTATGCTTTAAACCTGACAGACATAATAAATACCAACACATGTTATTGCTATAGGCCTGACAGACATAATATACCAACACATGTTATGCTTTAGACCTGACAGACATAATATACCAACACATGTTATGCTTTAAGCCTGACAGACATAATATACCAACACATGTTATGCTTTAGACCTGACAGACATAATATACCAACACATGTTATGCTTAAGACCTGACAGACATAATAAACCAACACATGTTATGCTTTAGACCTGACGGACATAATATACCAACACATGTTATGCTTTAGATCTGACAGACATAATATACCAACACATGTTATGCTTTAGACCTGACGGACATAATATACCAACACATGTTATGCTTTAGACCTGACAGACATAATATACCAACACATGTTATGCTTTAGACCTGACAGACATAATATATACCAACACATGTTATGCTTTAGACCTGACAGACATAATATACCAACACATGTTATGCTTTAAGACCTGACAGACATAATATACCAACACATGTTATGCTTTAGACCTGACAGACATAATATACCAACACATGTTATGCTTTAGACCTGACAGACATAATATACCAACACATGTTATGCTTTAGACCTGACAGACATAATATACCAACACATGTTATGCTTTAGACCTGACAGACATAATATACCAACACATGTTATGCTTTAGAACCTGACAGACATAATATACCAACACATGTTATGCTTTAGCCTGACCATAATACAACACATAATATACCAACACATGTTATGCTTATAGACCTGACAGACATAATATACCAACACATGTTATGCTTTAAACCTGACAGACATAATATACCAACACATGTTATGCTTTAACCTGACAGGACATAATATACCAACACATGTTATGCTTTAGACCTGACAGACATAATATACCAACACATGTTATGCTTTAAACCTGACAGACATAATATACCAACACATGTTATGCTTTAGACCTGACAGACATAATATACCAACACATGTTATGCTTTAGACCTGACAGACATAATATTTACCAACACATGTTATGCTTAAACCTGACACAGACATAATATACCAACACATGTTATGCTTTAAACCTGACAGACATAATATACCAACACATGTTATGCTTTAAACCTGACAGACATAATATACCAACACATGTTATGCTTTAAACCTGACAGACATATTATACCCAACACATGTATGCTTTAAACTTTTACCAACCTGACAGACATAATTATACCAACACATGTTATGCTTTAAACCTGACAGACATAATATACCAACACATGTTATGCTTTAAACCTGACAGACATAATATACCAACACATGTTATGCTTTAAACCTGACAGACATAATATACCAACACATGTTATGCTTTAGACCTGACAGACATAATATACCAACACATGTTATGCTTTAGACCTGACAGACATAATATACCAACACATGTTATGCTTTAAACCTGACAGACATAATATACCAACACATGTTATGCTTTAGACCTGACACACACATAATATACCAACACATGTTATGCATTAAACCTGACGGACATAATATACCAACACATGTTATGCTTTAGACCTGACAGACATAATATACCAACACAAGTTATGTTTTAGACCTGACAGACATAATATACCAACACATGTTATGCTTTAAACCTGACAGACATAATATACCAACACATGTTATGCTTTAAACCTGACAGACATAATATACCAACACATGTTATGCTTTAAACCTGACAGACATAATATACTAACACATGTCATGCTTTAGACGTGACGGAAATAACATACCAACACATGTTATGCTTTAGACCTGATATACAATAATATACCAACACATGTTATGCTTTAAACCTTACAGACATAATATACCAACACATGTTATGCTTTAAACCTGACAGACATAATATACCAACACATGTTATGCTTTAGACCTGACAGACATAATATACCAACACATGTTATGCTTTAAACCTGACAGACATAATATACCAACACATGTTATGCTTTAAACCTGACAGACATAATATACCAACACATGTTATGCTTTAGACCTGACAGACATAATATACCAACACATGTTATGCTTTAAACCTGACAGACATAATATACCAACACATGTTATGCTTTAAACCTGACAGACATAATATACCAACACATGTTATGCTTTAAACCTGACAGACATAATATACCAACACATGTTATGCTTTAAACCTGACAGACATAATATACCAACACATGTTATGCTTTAGAACTGACAGACATAATATACGAACACATGTTATGCTTTATATCTGACAGACATAATATACCAACACATGTTATGCTTTAGAACTGACAGACATAATATACCAACACAGTTATGTTATGCTTCACAACTGATAGACATAATTTACCAATAATCTTTTGGTACATTGCTAACAGATATGACATATTAACACACATTTTGTTTCAGTACAGACGAATATAATAACACACCAACGTATGTTTTGTTACGGTGCTCACGTATTTGACATAATAACACAAGTTGTGTTTCAGTGCTGACGGACCTGACATATTAACATATGTTTTGAATGATGACTGGTGGATATAACATATCAACACATATTTTGTTTAACGGATTTAACATAGCGACAGATATTGTTTTTCACAGCTAATGGAGTTACAACATACGTTCCTGTTTGGTTAAGCTTTTTTTCCAAAGATGACATGCATATTTTGCTTCTTTTTTTTTGCGTCGGTATGTTTGTTTAGTATTGCTAACGAGTGTTTAGAGCCCATGTTGACATGTAATTATATGATATCTTTTATTTCAGTGACGACCTCCGATGAACCATCTTTATCTTGTTTCTTATGTGCGCAGTACTTGAATACACCAAAAAACCTCACCTGCAACCACACTTTCTGCAGGTCATGTCTCCAACAGTTTTGCCTGAGCAACGCAACAGACACGGGATTTCCATGCCCTAGATGTCGTTCCATGGTGAAAGTTAAAGATCCGACATTACCACTGTTAGAATGGGCAGACACAATTCCCACAGACCATCAGTTAGACAAACGACTTGAAAAAATCCGGATATTAGAGCAGGGAGATAAGAAAGAAAAGTGCGCTTTCTGTTTGTCAAAATGGAAAGGCGTTGTAGCAACAAAATATTGCAAAGCTTGTCAAGAATATTTTTGTACAGAGTGTGGAAATCAGCACTGGTTACTGCGACGCTCCAAGGAACATAGAGTATGGCTTATAGAGGATCTGATTACACTAAAAACAGATGCACTACTTCGAGCAGGTTTAGAAACAGTATTTAACTCGAAAATTTGGGATAAACACATCACATCGGAAAGAGAAAGAAAGAAACAAAGTAGTGCTGTTGACGTGGTACATGCAGAGATAACTGGTTCAACGTTTCTGCCAAACGGTTTCTTAGTACTTGCCGACAAGTCAAACGAAAAAGTGAAACTATTTGATGACCACTTCCGGTTCGTTACTGCCTTCAAAGCCCGTTGTCATGATGTTCTCGCGTTCAATAACTATTTTATCGTGGTCACGTGTCCACTAGATCTATGTTTGATGATGCTAAGCATATATGATCGAGAAATAGAACTTGATAAAACAATACTGTTTGAAGCAGAATGTTACGGTTTATGTTACATAGATGATGAAAGTAATACCAATAGGTTTGCAGTAAGTGTATATGTACTCGACCAGTACAAATTCTACAATATTCTGGCCTGCGACATGTAGAAAAGATAATTGTTAGTCCAGGGACTATCTCAATGTTATGTCCAACGTTTCTTACATTCTCAAAATCAAAGCAAGTATTTTTTGTGTCTGACAAAATCCATCAATGTTTGAAATGTATAACAATGGAAGGGTCAGTTGTCTGGGAAAAGCGCATATCAGACTGTAGAGGGATAACACTATTTGGAGACAATCTACTGCTGGCCCGTAGTAATCGCAAAACTGTAGACTTTGCAAATACTTCAGGACAAATAATAAAGTCGGTCATTCCAGCAGAAGAAGGCCTTTCACATGTTCATACATTATGTAGTGACCACTGGAATATGATTGGTAATACTAAACGTGTTCTAGTTTGTGATGATACAGAGTTAGTACGCATATACCTAGTAGAAGACCCACTACTTGATGAAGATATTAGAATTTATATGAACAGAGAAACATCGAGACTAGCCGGGTCCGAACATGATGATCACGAGGAACATAAGTCAAATATCTGTGTTATCATTTAGTTTATGATAATCACGAGAAATAAAGGTCAAATATCTGTGTTATCATTTAATTTATGATATTCATGAGAAATAAAGGTCAGATATCAATGTAATCATTTAATATATGATTATTACGAGAAATAAAGGCCAGATATCCGTGTCATCATTTAGGTAATGATAATCACAAGAAATTAGGTGAAATATCCATGCTATCATTTAGTTTATAAAGAAAGTCGACAATACATGTATAAGTTCCATTATATTAATGATGAGCACGAAGAATATAAGATAAATATATCTGTGTTGTCTTATTTTCTTAACCCGCCTATAAAAACAGCCAATTACAAAACATAGTGTTTGTTAAATTGTACCTATTGAAACACAATGTACAAAACACACAAATAACAATAACATTTGAGCCGTGCCACGACAAAACCAACATAATGGGTTTACGATCCGCGCAGTCTGATCAGGTTCCATGCTGTTCGCTTATAAACCATAATTATAACAAGTAGAAAAGTGATAGCGAACAGCATGGATCCTGATTAGACTGCGCGGATGCGCAGGCTGGTCTGGATTCATGCTGGTCGCAAACCCATTGTGTTGGTTTTGTCGTGACGCGGCTCATTTGTTCTGAATAATAAAACTGTCTAAATGTTAGTGGCTGGTTCATTATCATAACATCATAAATTGAAAAAGAAAAAATAACAAGAAATATGTTAAGCATTTAATAAACGTGAAATACCAATACCTGAATTAAGCAGACACATAGATCTACATCTCTGAATAAAGTAGCAACTCTGACAACAGATTTATATGCAAAAAATAAAATATTAATATAAACTAGTCTTTTTGCATCAGCAAATTTAAAGTAAAATTGTCTTTATAAATAATACATCATGCATCGCTTACGAACAAAATGTGTTTTTTTTGTGTGTGTTTTTTTCTTATTTCAATTTGCGTAAAGATGCAAATTTCCTTCTTTATTTTTTATAAAGGTAAGATAAGATAAGATTTTTTTATTTCCTCCATAAATGAAGAGATACGTATTATGCAAATTACAAAAACATTACTGTTACAATGTTTATAAAGAAAATGAGAAACCAGATCACGGTATAGGGAGGTCAATACAAGCCCGAATGCAAATTTGTTTTAAATAATCAAAATTTAAAGTAATCATTGTTTTTAAATTTGAATGGAGATCCATTCATTACACATGTCCCTAACATGTTTTTTCAAGGGTCGTCCACGGCCGAGTGGTGCAGGTCATTGACTTCAAACCACTTGCCCCTCACTGCTTTAGGTTCGATTCCCCGATAAGAACTTTGGATTGTTCCATGTTAGGAAGCTATCAAGCTAGCTTATGGAAGGGCACCTGAGGTTGTCCTCTACCAGTAAAGTTGAACGTCGCTATATGACCTATATCGGTGCGACGTAAAACCTAATAAAACAAATTTTATTTTAATTATCAACGTAATATAGTGTTATATATATATATTAAACTATACTATGCTTTTGTCAAATAGTGATTTTTCGCAAGTTTGAGACGTTTCCCGTTGCCATGGTAAGAGAAAATTAACGATTGAGCATGATGTTACAGAGGCTATGGTCCAGTCAACATTTGTGCCAAGTTTCATCAGTATTGAAGCATTTTTCATAGTTTCATAGTTTCATAGTTTCTGAATGCTCAGAAATCTAAAGCTATGCATTTATCAATAAAAAGCACAAAAAAAACCCAGATAATATGCAACCCCCTACTTTGTATCTTAATAACCAAGAAATAGAATATACAAACACTGAAAAACTACTTGGAATGTATGTAGACAACAATCTTAAATGGAAAAACACAGGTCCAGTCAACTATAAAATAAAATGCAATTCACAGCTTTATTTACTTCTTAGACTTAAGCAGTATCTCAATCTTCATTCAAGAAAACTTTTTTAACTGACCACTAACTCCATCAAAGTTTATGTTTCTATCAATTATAAATAATATCTGTCTATAGAATACGGTCAATACACCTGTAAAAATGTAAAAATCTATTTTTAACATTAGTGACCTTGACATTGGTAACATTGATCTTGACCCAAATGACCCCTTACTACACCCAAAGAAGGAGGACCTCCCTTGGCATGTTTGTATTAAACTAAGACATCAACTAAAAAATAAAGGTTGTATGAGCAAAAATGTTTATATTTATTTTTTAAACCAGCAACCTTGACCTTGACCCTAGAGACCGCTTTGTAGGAGCACATTTGTCTCGGAGCACATTTGTCTTACGTAAGACCGATGCGGTCGCATTTGTCCCACGTGAGACAAATGGGTACCCCAAAAAACTCATTTGTGTGACAAATGTGCTCCGATCAAGTTTTTTAAGGGACCAGAAAGCACATTTGTCTCATGATTTTTAAGGGACAAGAAAGCACATGTGTCTCATGCAGATTTTTTCAAGGTTCGCCGTTTTACCTTATGTCAAATGTAATCAACAATAGGTTTGCAAATGTCTTTTTTTATTAAATCTTAACCCTAAAACCTACAGTGGAACTATCAATTATAATATCTATAATTCAAGAAATTTGATTGGCTAAACCTGAAGGCAAACACTGAAACATACGGAATCCTGTTCACGATGGTACAATGGTAAAAACGAGATGACACAATGGCATGATGATGAAAACGCGATGGTACGATGGTGAAAACACGATGATACAAACTTGAAACAACGATTGTACGATGGTGAAACAGCGTGGCACGATGATGAAAACGTGAAAGTACGATGGTGAAAATGCGATGGTACGATGATGAAACTGCAATGGCATTATGTTGAAAACGCGATATTATTTTCAACATCGTGTCATTGCATCATTGTGATTTAAGCATCGTGCCATCATTGTTTCATCATCATGCCGTCGTATTTTCACCATCGTACCTTCGCGCTTGAAATCACCATTGTACCATCGTGCATATTGGTTTCAGGGAGACAAAAATGTCACGGATCACCGTAATCGGGCGATATTTGAACGATACAATATCGCGACTCGTTTCGCATCTCGCCTGAATCTCGCGTCTCGCTTCGCATCTCGTACGTCGACGCGAAAAAGGCAATATAGCACTAAATAGTATTCCCTTTATATTCTATATAAAACAAATCCTTATCTCATTTTAAAGAGTTATGATAAAACTGATATAAAATGATGAAAGAAAAATTTCTAGCGTCAGATTTGTTACTGTAAAATCACTTAAGAATTACAGTGCTGTGACGTGAAAGAAGAACTACCATAACTAAGACAGAAATTCACTTAATCAAATACAACCTTTGCTCGCATTTTTTCAACCCAAATGTCAAAAACCTTTCCATGATGAAATTTCAACAGAAAAGGTTGACGTGTTGACGTCTATGGCCATGCAGTGTGAAAAAAGTGTCAATAACTATTAGGCGACAAGCCAAGATGGCTCCCGCGCTGGTTCCTTTGTCATAGTCAGGCATTTGAGAAGCACATGCACGAAGCGATGCGCTAGAGACAAGAAAAGCGGCATTCTTGCAAAACATGAAGCGAGCCGTGAAATCTCGTGATACGGGATACTTAGACATTGCGAGTTCTCGTGATACAGTATCGTGCCTCGCTTCTGGTCTCGTCGGAATGTTGCGTCTCGCCCGATTCTGCGAGGTCCGATATTCCATAATTATGGATTAACCGGATTCTTTTAGGAACTCATGCACGTTGTAAGTGCTTTTCAATGGTAGATCTGAAAGCATCACTTCTCTGAAAATGGCGATATTTTTTAAATGTTTCTGATGAAAACAAAATACGTGTGGGATGGTCCTTAGATCATTTAGGGGTCTCCGTGGCCGGGTGATTTAAAAAAACTACTTGCGCCTAACCGCTCTAGGTTTGACACTCACTCGGAGCGTCGAACTATTCATGCGAGGAAATATGAATGTTTACGAGCACATCAGTCACATCTCGTGAGACAAATGTGCTCCGAGACAAATGTGCTCTGTAACACCGCAAAACGTCCGTACCGCAAAACGTTCGCGTGTGAACGATTTGCGTCGCATATCGTACACATGTGGACGTTTTGCGGTGCATATCGTACTTGGTACGTTTTGCGGCGAGAGTGTGTATTTGCGCCGCATATCGTCCACAATTTCTGTAGTAAAATATATTCACGAATACTTCAAGAACATTTATTCATCTTGAATTATAATTCTACTAGAGGTATTGCATTGAAATTGAATAAATGTAGATTACGACTTAATGTAAGACAGTGCTTCTTTGAGCGACGTATTATCACCAGACGAAATTGTTGCAACAGCTTCAACATTTTTGGACAGACACTTGAATGAAGTTATGGGGTTTCCACGACTCGGTTGCTTAATCCTTAGGCCATGCTAAGAAGGCAGTGATGGTTTGGCAACAGATATAACAAGTAAAATATAATTACTAAACTGCGTCCGCTTTGCCGCTCTATATTTCTTTCTTTCTTATACATGAAAATCTTTTCCATCAACGCCGTTTATCTTTTTTAAAGATATTTCTTGTTACTTGCTGTATAAACATACTATCACGTGGTATGGTCTCCCTGGTTATACTAAATTACGATGAGGAAGGTTTTCGGCGAGATAGACTCGTTAAAGGGTAAGATATCGTAATATACGTTTCTGTGGGTTGAGTCCCGTTATGGTTTCCTACAGAACCGTGTATCCCCGTATCGGGTCAGTAACTAACCCTGTACTTTTTAAAATATTTTCTCAAAGATGATATTGTAATTTTTCAACATCATCAATATGTGGAAAAAAAATAACGATAGTGCTTATTTCTGCGTGACGCAGCTCAAATATTTTGAACTACAAATCTAGTAAATGCAAGTTTGAAATTGTCATAAAATATAACTTTGAAAAAATGATTTAATCTGTAGGTAAGCCGGAAAATCCGTCCCTTTACTAAAACCGTATTATTTTATCGCCTAAAGAACAAAACATTTTGCCTATAAGTTACATAGATAATATGTAACAGAGTATATTATAACAAACATTCTTCCGCATAGGAAATGATGAAAAAGAAGTTCAATGTGTTCTATTGATAAAAAATAAAGCATATTTTAAAATATCGTAATGCCAGCGTTTTGTTTGAATGCCATAATGTAATTTTATAATTGAACAATGTAACTTTATAATTGAACAAAGCAAAAAGGTCATGGTGGCCTTATATCGCCCACCGGCCTATAAAGGCTCCACATGACAAGGGTAGATAGCATTGAATATTACAAATAAAAAGCAAGTACGTTTCATTTACTTGGTCAGAATCTGGGTAACTGATACCAGTACTCAATTCTACGTATGAAATGGTCATCAATATCCAAATATCTGTAAATGACAAAGATATGGTAATTTAAGCAAAATTCAATAGTGACCTTGAGGTCAAGGTCATTTCAAGGTCAATATTATAGTTGAACTATTCAAGATGTCCGTTCTGTCATAAATGTATGAATGACATCTGATCATTGATAAGAAAGAAATGGCAGTTTTATCACAATTCAATAATTTGACTTTAAAATATGTCTTTATTTTTATTATTCAAAGGCAAATTACTCTTGACATATTCAGTTGTTTTAGCTCATAAATGAACTTTATCGAGACCTTATTGTTATACATATTCTGTATAAAATACTTTAAGAATGGAGAAGAAACGAAAGCACTAACAAGGTGATAATTTGTGCGTTAATGTTGTTGTTTTTTGTTAGATTTAGCCTATATTTTAACTTTGTTGAGATTTTATGGTAATAGATATTCTGTTGAAAATTGTCAAGATTAAAGAAGAAATGAAAGCGTTGGAGTGGTAACAATGTGAAATATAACAGATATTGTAATTCATGGACAGATAACTCTTGACATATTGCTTAGGGTATGTGGATGCTAGAGTGGTAACAAGCTAAATTTGGACGGACAGACAGACAGGCGCATACTCAGGTGAACTATATTAACACTCAATAACACCTGATAATAACTGGTCAAAATTAACGAAAATTATATAAACTTTAAAATATGGACGTTATGCGGCAGGACCATGCCTTTTTGCCGCAAAATGTACGTCAGAAAAATGTGGACGATATGCGCCGCAAAACGCCAATATACGTACGTTTTTATGTACGGACGTTTTGCGGTGTTACAGTGCTCCTACACCGCTTACTCCAAAAAAAAGAATTAAGCAATTAAGAGAAATTTAAGATAAATCCAACTTGCCGAAATAGGTTAACCAGACAAGGCCCTATTTTCAAAGTGAAAAAGGGAAATAACAGGGAAATATGGATGACACAGTTATATACTTGGCAATATCATGCACTTTGTATTGATAAGTAAGTGTGGAAATTATAAAGCCATTAGTATAGATAGAACTTTAGATATTTCCAACTTGCCGTTTTAGATTATCTAAGTGCTGAAAAGGGCAATAATTTGGTAAATACGGAAGCCATAGTTATGTAACTTGCCCAGATCATGTACTTTGTATTGATTAGTAAAGGTGTAAACTTAGAAGCCATTGGTACATGTAGAACTTAAGAAAAATCCAACTTGCCGTTCTAGGTTAGCCTCGTACGGACAGACGGACAGACGGACGGACGGACGGTTCAATTACTATATGCCCGGGGGCATAAAAA
Organism: Ruditapes philippinarum; assembly: GCF_026571515.1. Classification (NCBI taxonomy): domain Eukaryota; kingdom Metazoa; phylum Mollusca; class Bivalvia; order Venerida; family Veneridae; genus Ruditapes; species Ruditapes philippinarum. The sequence continues at coordinate 38,144 of NW_026866199.1, read as the reverse complement.
CAAGTTTGAGAAAACACACTTTCTTTTAAATAAGTAGAAATAGCACAAGTTTAAAAAAACTAGAACTGTGTCCAAAGGACACGGATGCCCCCACTGACAACTTATATAAGGTATATAGTGAAAAAATCAACAAAGGGCCATAATTCTGTTAAATTTGGTGGCAGCAAAAATTCCTTCCTTTACTACCATCTACACATTAAGGTTGTTCATCCCTGGAAGTTTAAGCAAATTCTGCCATCCGGTTTAAGAGGAGTTGCGTTCACAAAATTTCTATATGGTATATAGTGAACAAATCAACAAAGGGCCATAATTCACTTAAATTTGGTTGCAGCAAAAATTCCTTCCTTTACTACCATCTACACATTAAGGTTGATCATCCCTAAAAGTTTAAGCAAAATCTGCCATCCGGTTTAAGAGGAGTTGCGTTCACAAAATTTCTATGTGGTATATAGTGAAAAAATCAACAAAGGGCCATAATTCTGTTAAATTTGGTTGCAGCAAAAATACCTTCCTTTACTACCATCTACACATTAAGATTGATCATCCCTAGAAGTTTAAGCAAAATCTGCCATCCGGTTTAAGAGGAGTTGCGTTCACAAAATTTCTATATGGTATATGGTGAAAAAAAATCAACAAAGGGCCATAATTCTGTTAAATTTGGTCGCAGCAAAAATTCCTTCCTTTACTACCATCTAGACATTAAGGTTGATCATCTCTGTAAGTTTAAGCAAAATCTGCCATCCAGTTTAGGAGGAGTTGCGTTCACAAGATTTTGGGTCGTACGGACGGACGGACAGACGTACGGACGGACGGACAAGTGCAACGCTATATGCTCCCATTTTGTGGGGGCATAAAAAGTAATTAATTTGTATTTAATATTTAATTAAACGAATTAAGATGAAGTACTGGCATTGGCTTTAGAATATTACAACTTACTATAACATAGTAAGAAAGAATAAATAAATATTTAAATAAAGAACTTTGATTTACTCACAGATGAATCAAATTTGTAGGAATATTATTTAAACTTAGGCAAATGAAAACAACAAGTAGTCAAATGAAATAATACCCAAATTTTGCTCCATATCCATGTACTTAAATAAGAAATAACAAATGATAAAATGTCCAGATATTAAATGGAACAAACGCAATTTTGTACAAATTCTTTACACTTTCATGCGCTTGTTGTACGCTGATTGCCAGGAATATTGCTTCGTTTATGAAGTCTGTTTTTTTATCAATGAATTCACTTATTTAAGGCAGATTTACTTGATATATTGGAGGAATAAAACTTGCCAACAACTCCCAGCATTAAATTAGTAAAATTACTATTTGTTTACGTGTTTAGTTTCTGAGCGTACGTTATACTGAAATACCGTATCTGTTCTGTATGGCGGCTGATTTGGTTCGTTTTTGTTCGTCTAGTTGGCGCTAGTGACAACACGACAAAGCGCCGCACCGAACGGCGCGTTGTCGCACTGTCGTCCTGTCTCAAGCGCGGCACGCCAAATGGCGCGTTGTCGTCGCGATGTCGCCCTATCGCATGGCTTATAAGCCAATCCTTCAATTTGAACCGAGCGACAATGTGACATCACGCTGTTTGGCGTGCCGCGCTAGAGACAGGACGACAAGACGACAGCGTACAAAAGCGTACCAAATCAGCCACGATAGTTCTGTGACTTATTTTGAGACCGATTTGACTAATTTTGGGGCCGGTTCGACTTGGTCCGGTCTGACTTGTGGCCGATTTGACTTGTTTGCGTACGAAATTACAAAATGATATTGTCGTATAACGGAGAAAGAACTCACAGATGTTTCATACTTTTAATATACAAATACCAAATTCGAACTATCTGAATGGGCGTTGAGACCAGTATTTTATAATGACAGCCTGCAATAATGACAACTTATAATTTTATACATGCACGCGTTTTAGAGTTACATGCAGAACTCTCATTTTGACATATTATTACCATCCAGCCCAGCCTGCGTGTATTTTGTAGTATAATATATATAAATCAATGTCATGTTTTACAGTTCACATTATGAAATAAACATATGCACTTGTAAGATCTTTTTTTTTTTGGTCATTCTTTTTGAATATAACATGTATGACTAATTAACTTGTGCAATAAACTATACGACAACATTATTTGTATGAAGCGCATGTCGCATACCTTTCCATCATCATTTTATGTTAGCTTATTCAGGTGTGCACGATAAATGAAACCTACGAACAAAATACTTGACACACACAATACGTTTTATCTTTTTTATTGTCAGGTTTGCAATAAAGCTACTTGATATACATAGCCCCCTTTTCAAATGTCAAAGCTCCATTATCATTCAGAAATACTACAATTTTTATTTCTCAAAATCTTTTTCATTTTCGATATCTTTGTTAACAGTTTCCAAAAACTACTCTAACTGCCAATTAGTTGAACTATCTGTGCTCTTTTTGCTTCGTATGTAAGTCAAAATGCATGTACCAATTTGTTTGCATGTTGCTACTTTTACAACACATTAAGGACTGCACATTCAGTACTACTTTCCACATCTGTTTAACATCTAAAATGCTCTAAATCCATTATTAAAACATTATTAAACACATGTTTGACATTTCAAAAGAAATAAATGAATATTGATTTCAGAGGCATAATGTGCATTTAAATAAATTTGTCATCAGTTTCGTTTCATACCGTTCTGGTGTCCAGGTTTATAAGCGTAAAATTTAATGTCTACAAGCTCCTTGTGGCGGAACTTCCAAAGTACAGTTTCTGTTTGCAAGAGAAACTCCGCCTTTGAAGCACCCTAACATCACCCATGGCGTTAAATAGTGGTATATTTCCGCATTATATAACAAATGCTTTTTTTTCCATACTATAACGACGTTTGGAGAACGTCATAATACTGATAATGAACATTATAATATGCAAAAACTAAAGTTGTTGAATTAACAGAAGGGAATGTTCCCTTTAAAATCATAATTTCTGAACAGTATTTCATTAGATTTACAGCAATATTGTTAAAGGGGTTAATGAAACTGTAGAATGCTTTGAGTTTTAGGCTGACGGAAAAAAGTATTCGTACACATTTATAAATCAGCAAACAATAAAAATATACATTTCCTTCATACAAGTATTTTGTCAGTATCGTTTTTTTTTAAAAATCCAAACAATAATTTTGTAAACTTCAGACAACAAATATACATATATGTGTATATAATTTTATCCACTTTAAAACGATAAATATTCAGACCCTTACCTTAACTGCGTCGGTATTTTACACGCCTGGCGAGCAGTATATAAACGTCTGTACGTTTGAAATATTGTAATCATCGTTGTTTACACAAAGCATGAGATATATTTGGAAATAAATTTTGAAAGTGGAAGATGTCACGATCCAAGGTATGATTCTATATATTACATATGATAATCAATGTAGATATATTATGAAGCTAACATTTTATGTTTAAAGGTCTTTGGACGAGGATAGACATGTTTTTCTGTTTTCAATAGATTTCGATACTAACATTACAATAAACGAAACAAAAAAGTGTTTAAAAATAGCCTTAAATAAAAAAAATGTTTCAGAAAGTCGTTTTGTTTCGTACGGTGGCATAGAGGGGACATCAGAAATATTTTATCTATCACGTGCGCACGCGATTGGGGAGATCAGAAATATCTTATCTATCACGTGCGCACGTGATTGGGACATCAGAAATATTTTATCTATCACGTGCGCACGCGATGGGGACATCAGAAATATTTTATCTATCACGTGTGTACGCGATAGCTACTACGTGCCCACGCGATAGCTACTACGTGCGCACGATACTACTACTACGTGCGCACGCGACAGCTACTAATTGCGCACTCGACAGCTACTACGTGCGCACGCGATAACTACTACGTGCGCACGCGATAACTACTACGTGCGCACGTAATACCTTCAATTTCTAAAATGGACAGGGAAGTGCTTATTCATGACTTGTTTGAAATTAAAAGCTATCGCGTGCGCACGTAATAAATTGTACGTGCGCACGTAGTAGCTATCGCGTGCGCATGTAGTAGTCATAGCGTGCGCACGTGGTAGCTATCGCGTGCGCACGTGGTATTTAAATATTTTCCGATGTCCCCCATCGCGTGCGCACGTGATAGATAAAATATTTCTGACTTATACTTACTTCAAAATAGATAGGGGTCATTTGCCTATGAAAAACAATTTCTCTATTAAATTTCGTGATCCTGAACCAAAGCATACTCAAGTAATCATCCGGAAATGGTTTTATTATTTCCAGTCACCGTGACCTTGACCTTTGACGTAATGACCTTACAATGGATAGGGGTCATCTGCCAGAAGTTATCAACCCCCATATCAACTTTCATGATCCTAGGCCTATTATCCACAAAATGGTTTTACCATTTTGGGTCAGTGTGACCTTGACGTTTGACCTACTGATCTCAAAATCAATAGGGGTCATTTGCCAATCATGACAAACCACCACTTACATGATCCTGGGCCAAAGCAAACTTAAGTTATTGTCCGGAAACGGCCAAAGCATACTAAAGTTATTTTCCTCAAACGGTTTAAACATTTTGGGTCACTGTGACCTTGACCTTTGAACTATTGACCCAAAATCAATAAGGGTCATCTACCAATGATGACCAACCTCCGTATCAACATTCATGATCCTGGGCCAGTGTTCTCAACTGACCATCATGGTTTTACCATTTCGGCCCATTGAGAGCTTGACCTTTGACCTCTTGACTTCAAAATCAATAGCAGTCATCTGCCAGTGATGACTAACATCCCTATCACCTTTCATGATCCTAGGCCAAAGCGTTCACAAGTTATCATCCGGAAACGAGAAGGTTATAGACCGAGTGACCGACATCTGCGAAACAATAGTCCTCCTGGCATAAAAAGTGAGCTTGATAGGTCTTGAAACAGGCAAGATCTTTTTTTTAATCATGCGCAGATAGGTTTTGGTGTTAATCACCTATGATCCAGAAAATTTGAAAGTAATTGGACAAGCAATGAATGAGGATGTAAGTAGACAATGCAAGTATATAGAATCATACAGGAAATGACCATAATTTTGGAACAACATATTGGTAGTGTTAATTTATGAAGGTTTCAATATAGAAAAATGCCTAAATAAAATATTTCCCCAATAAACTTTACCGATACATTCAGTACAATATCATTAGAAATTTTCGTGGATTACTTGTTTCTATCTTTCTTTCTTTTTTACTTTGTAAAATATTATTTTAACACAATGATAACCTATGCATTGACCATTTACACTTGGATGAGCATGATTTCACTGTAATCTGCGCAGAGATATCTAGTTTCAATAAACAACGGGCAAGTGTCATCAGCTACATATACATTAATCGATGATTGGTTACAGTAATACCTAAGGGTTAAACAACAAATGTATTGGCCGTTACCCATTGTATATATGAATAGATACGTAAGATTTTTTAAATTTTGGTGCAATAGATTAATACGGAAAAATATGAATAAGTTCGTCTGACGTCTATAAAGGTAGGAATGAAAAACAACACTCAAGAAAAAACAACAAACAAATAAGTCCAAAACAGGTACGTATATTAATATATACGTACCTGGTCCAAAAAGAGAAAATAAATTAATTACGCAAAATCAATTTTGATTTGAGTTATATGATTTTTGTTAATGGTATAAAATTATGTAGATGTAGAAAGAAAAATGGATTTTTTAAAATTTAATATACTGTACACTGCCTTTGAAGTTTTCTTTCATCGCCATTAAACATCATACACGTGGGATTAACGCGTGATTACTGTCAATTTAAGTGGTGCGAAAATGTTATGACAACACGTGTTTGCACGTAAATAATCAAGAAAATAATCTACATGGCTATACAATGATTGTGATAATATATTTTGAAATTCTAGTATATGTTTTCTCTGAAAATCGGGACATTATGATCTTTGATACATTAATATTTATACAAAATATATAAATGTAACGTATTTATACTGGACTTTCTTCAAACTGTAATATTAATATTAAATGAAAGTAAATTTGTTTGTTTGTTTGTTTCATTTTACGCCTTTTCCCAACAGTATTTCAGTCATATAGGCAGGTAGTTTACTAACCATCGTTCCTAGAGAGTTACACCAGTACAAGACTACCTTCCTCCGTGCTAAACTACCAAAGCATCTCCCGGGGATCGAACCCACGCCAGAGAGGTAACTGGATTAGAAGTCATTGACTCTAACCCCTCGACCACGGAGGCTTGAAAGTAAAGGATGCAGCAGATTGCTCCCATTAATTTTCGTATGAAGTATTTTCATTGATCATGTCAAAACCTCAGATCAATAAAAATACTCCGTACAAGAATAAAGGGGAGAGCACTCTGCTACACCCGTTACTTCCGTTTCGATTCTGAATTTGGCAAATCAGGAAATCGGTTCGTAATTGTTTCATATGATGTTTTGATTGAACAGTTATTACAAATAATAACATAATTCTATTATAATAATATACGAAATACAATAAAAATATATTTATTCATTTCGAATAAACTGTCGTTCAGTCGGGTAATTTTCACACAAAAAAAACAACAACAAAAAAACAACAAAAAAACCCAGCGGTCAGGTCGCAGTCGACTTACAATTGCGGTGACTTCGAGATAACTTGAAATGATTGTAAAAAACAGCTTTATTTTCTTTAAGTACTCAATTATCTACCATTTGGTACCAAGATTTTGAAATTTGGGGAAAATGTTGGAGTTATGGAGTTCACATTAAGATGAGTGCTTAAAAATAGGCGGCGAGTTGCATACCTTTACTAAATATATATGTTTCATTTTCTTTTCTTTTATTTATTTATGGAAAATGACGGTAACAGAACTAAAAGCAATCTCAAATATTAAAACATATTTAAAATGAAAGAAACTGCAGTTTACATGGTTTTGGAGATGTAGGAGGGTTGTAGAGTATTGACCAATCAACGCGCCGAACACCTGTGAGAAAAACAGACAGAACGTTTTCGTGCCTGTAGGTATTTTCGATTATTACCGGTTTAATACACACTTACCTTCACCTAGAGCTGTCATTGATTCAGTGCAAAGCATATCAACGATATATCGATATCAAGTGACTAAAATCAACGATACACCGATATATCGATAATATCCTATACTCACTTGTCTGTCATTCATTTTCATACCTGTTTCAATGATTTCAGTCAAAAACATGTTCTGTACAGTGTCTTGTCCACTGCATGATTTTTTCCAAACAATATTTTTTGTCACAATTGCTATGAAATAATTCCACTATATAACAAAGGCATAACATTAGATATAAATAACTGCTTCTGTATATATTTTGGGTGAATTTTATAATTTCTAGACATTTAATATATTAGTCAAAAGTATCGATTTTTTAAAATGTGTATCGATTATTGATCGGCAAAAAAATATCAACGATACATCGATATTGTCGATATCGATGACAGCTCTACCTTCACCTAGTTCTACCGTAAAGTGGATATCGTAAAATGTCGTTAAACTGAGCTGGGACAACTGTTGTTTACATCACGTGTTAAAAGGATTTTAGCAATATACATGGTCAGTACATCTAAAGTGTATTCGTTCGTATTTAGGGGTTAACAAATGTACACTATTTACCAAACGGAACTGAATTAACTGGTCGAGTTACGGAATAACGGGGTGGTCTCGATATCGGGGTTGGTGACCATTGAAAAAGAAGAAGAAAGTCGGCTCTGAAAAAAAACGTTCTTATCAGCGTTTGGTCTCGAAATCGGGGTGGTCGCAATGCGGGTCTTATATCCCGATTAAACGATATAATTTATGAACTTTTAATAGGCAAATGACCAACGATAAAACATCAAATTTAAGCATAAACATTAAAGGCATATGTTACATCGATGCGTTTTGTCCAAATGCGAAACAATTCCCTTTTATGTGAAGACAACGTGATTTAGCCTTGTTTCATGATAATTATTTTCGGTGAATGCACAGTCAATTATTTGTATACGGATATAAGAAAACATGGACTTTCCATTTGAAGAAAATGTGAATAAAAGTTTTGCAACAACGCCAGACATTTAAAATCGTGTTATTCATTTAGTTTGCAATACAATCAAATACGTATCAATAGGATAATTCCTTTTTCAATTGTTTATTAGAAAAGCTTGTGTTGTCTTGTCTGTGATATGCAGGCTTTTGATACCTTTCAAAAAAATCGTTTTATTTAGCGCATTGTATTTTCGTTTAGAGTACAAGCATACTTTTACTTGGAGGACCAAATGCCGCTATTCAGGTTCCGTGATATAAGCTGTGTTAAAAAACTCAGAGGCTATTTTTATCTCATAATTTCAACATTGAAAGTTTAAACGTTAATTCTGCTAATCGTGGTGCGTCGGACATGGGTAAAAGCTTGCATTTACGAATAGGCCCGATCAAACCGAGCTAACAACATTTTCATTTTCGCCCTTTAAGGCTTTTTTCTGGATTTTTTTCCCTTATTCTAGTACATGAATATGAAAGATATCTATTTTAATTTAGTTAAGAAATGTCTGATGTTATTCTGATGGCCGAAAATATACATATTTACACTAGACATTAATTAATATTTTATCATAAGCTATAACGGTAAGTGCTTTCACACATAAATTATACAGGTAAGTGCTGTTCACTCATAAACTATAAAGGTAAGTGTCCGTCACACATTATTCATATTGAAAATTTAATCAAGCAGATCAACATAATGAAATACCAAACATATTATAAGCCTAAACAAACGTATCAGTTAGCATTTAATGTATTTGACACAGAAGTACATCATCGTTTGTGGACTGTGCAAATAACGCAGGAATTGTGCAATTTTAACACAGAGTTGTAGGACAGAAACAGCACTACGAAGAGTAAATAAACTATTATTTTTCACTGTACAACAAATTAAAAGAAATAAATCAGCGAATACGACTGCTGAGACATAATATTTTAAACATCATCAATAAAAAATTCCATGAAAGTGTCTGTTTTACAAGATCATTCTAGCGTGTCAATGGCGACTTTTGTATTTCTTCGTTATATTTAAATACAAAAGCGCATATATTACATTATGATTTTTAATATTCGGTGTACCTCAGACACTTGTTTCTAGGTTCAAATTTTCTTTACATATTCTCTGTTTGCATACATACAAATACAAGACAAAATACATGTCAATTACAGTACATACTACTCGAGTCCTATTACATTTAAATTAGAAGATAATATGTAAGATAAACTTTGACGAGGTATCGCAGAATTCGAGAACGATTCTGATTACTTCATAAAAACCGGCATAATCTTTGTCAACCTGTTTAAGTGTAGTGTGATATGACACTAATAGTTTGGCAAATGTCTAAGGTATACTGAATATTCAGAACATAAAGTTTTAAATGCTTTGAGTACGAATACTTTAATTTCGAAGAAACACAAAAGTCGCCTTCAAAACGAATAGACTAGAGAAGAATAGAAGATAGCGAATAAGAATTTCATTTTTTAGCAATGGTTTTGTAAGGATTGTAGGTTCTATTTAAAATTAGGCCGCAATTTATGATAAATCTTAAATGAAGACAATTATCCAACCATGATTCTGCCCAATTTCTTATAGTGTCAAAATCTCAATTAATAATTTATCAGCAACGTTTTAGCCATTCATCCAGCATAATTCCATACAGACTAGTTTATGTAATATGAATTTTCATTTTATTAAGCTCCACCTATTGTTGAGATGTAAAAGGCGATTTGATACTGCCGTTCTAAGGCGGAGTCCCTCTGTGTTTCATCATTTGTTGTGAACTGTCACAGGTTGTGTGCGGTGTAACGTCTTGTGATTACACTTCTTGATTATTATTGTTGCAGAAGCATTCTTTTTCGGTTTTCTCTCAATTTGCAATTTTACAACCCTCGAAATACCAATTCGCCATACATCTCAACGTTATCTTTAATTTTCCTTATTTATTCACAAATGCTCTCGTTCAATTGCTTATGCTTTTCCTAGTTTAACTTGTTTAACCCTTTACCTCATATATACGCTTTTTTTATACGAAATTTTTCTTTTCCATGCGACTTTCGTTTTATTAAAATTAACTTTCAGACCTGAGGTAGAAGAAAGTGTGAGGCAAATGTCCATCTAGGCAATCTGGAATAAATGCAGCATCACCTGCAAATTGAGATACCGTTGTTCTAACACATTTATTTTAATTCCTTTAACATTGTTATTTGATCCAATTTTCTGCGAAAGTATTTCAGGACATGAAATAAAAATATAACAACTTAACGAATCACCCAGTCGGCATCGACGCTGAATGTTAAATAATATACTAACTGTGCACCGCTGTTCGCCGATTTGTTTTGTAATACTATGAAAAAGACTTTATGTTGAGCCTCACTCCAGATACACAACAAGTTTTTATTGTAGCATTAAATAGCACTTCCCGATACTGTCGACGTATCTCTATGTAATCATCTAAAATGCAAAATTATTTTCCAATGTTCTATTTTGATCTTTTGACTGTAAACAAATTTTGTGGCTCATTAATCTTCAAGTCTTGGATATCGTTTAATGTTTTAGAATGTACAAATTCATCGATTGTATTCAAGATATTTCACTTTCTCTATCACTTTTTTGTTGATCTATATTTTCCTGATCGAGTTCAAAATAATCTGCTTCAAATCGTCGTCGAATTGTTCGATTCTCAATTCTTTCTTATTCTTCAAATCGTTTATAATAATATAAAGCTGCTATTTTTATTTTCAAATAAAACAAATATCAGCTCGTTCAAGATTCGAGCTCGAGTACTTGTGTGTGCTAGTTATCTGCTTTCACCACCTGTATACAATCTAATAATTGCCCCAATCCATCAGATAGTATAAACTTCATATCGCGTACACGTGTAAGTTTAAATTTGTTTACTTGCAACGCGAACGATAACATTCAATCAATTCTTGCAAAATTTGCAAACAAGGTATATGCACATATAGAGCAGTCGACACTTACATTTTTATTTCTTATTCTTTTCTTTTTTCTATAGAAAAAGACTATAGAAAAAGAATTGCAAGAATTGCAATGGGAAAAACACCAAGTCAAACAAAATTACACAAACAATTGATTTTGATCTGTGTGTGTTAGGGGTGTAAGGGAACAATTTAACCACTCGGCTATAGAAATAGATTTTTAAGCATTAAAGCGTAGTTTATAGTGATTCAGTATATACACACTTTTTGCAACGGGTTGAAGAAAGAAGACTTACAGTCCATCCAATTTTTGGTTATACGTTATAAGCTACAAAGTAAATTAAACTTTAAAAAACTTTAAAAAGAAAATTTATCAAAATTTCTTGAACAACAATTTACCTAAGAAAAAACTTACTGAACAATCTAAAAAATCTAAAAAAAAATGTTAATAAATAAAAATGACTAGTATTTCTTCAAATATTTATATAAAAAAATAAAGCAAAGTTGTTAATTTTTATATATTATATATTATCCAGGCTTAGATTGAGACGTACCCGATGCAACATCGGGGAATATGTATATGTATCTTAAGATAATAAGATTCGCTAGAGCTTGATTTGATTTGATTTACAAACTTCGTGAGATATTGGGTCATGGTAATTTGTCTGCTGTCTTCATGGTCTTGACTAAAATTATTAGACGTTTTGTTAAAAGAGGTTTTGATCCTACTATATTAAGACATACTGCATGCTTAGTGTTCAACTCTTTTACAGCAGCCTCTTTTGATTGCATCTGAGGGACTAATGGGAAACTCTTTGATTGACATTTCTTAAAGCCCTTTCGGACTCAGTTATCTTAATTTCCGTTTTCTACCTTGCTTCGTCGGGGAGATTTTGACTGTCCGCCTTTAATACATTGGATACTTTTGTTATGGTAAATTGCTTTACTTTTACGTGTATCTACATGATTATTTCTGTGTTTTACTTTTTCATCTTTTGTAACAAGAGCAACTTTTTTCACCTGGCGGGGATTATTTTATTTACACTGTCTCGTTTAAAAGGAATATTTGGGGACTAAGAGTGAGGTTTAATGAACCATAAACCGGTTTAAACTCCACCGACAGAGCTTATGCTGCTTACCGTTATAAGGCGGCGCTCCTCTGTGTTCATCAGATTTATGTATTGTTTGTTGTTTCATACTTTTATGGTGACACTTTTGTTTCCCTTCTTTTTTCCTCCACTACTGTAAGTATCTTCCATTTGCCCCTAGTTTCTTTTTAATCCCTCCTCTCCGCCCTCAAGTCCCCATTTCACGACCCTCAATCCGCCTTCCCCTACACCACTTTATTTGTAGGTCTATTGATTTATCATCTTCTTTAATTTCCTTGCCGGTTTCTATTATTTCCTATTTTGTATTATGTATTATCACCGAGCTTTGCTTTGAGTCCTGTCCAGTTTTTGTTCGGTGACCTGCAGGGCTTAATTCCCGTGGTTCTGTATTGCTGGGTCGTGTGGGTTTTGCGTACACTGAATGTCGCCCTTCCTTGTTGATCTTGTTTTTCATATTTTTGGTATTGTCCAGTTTATCTGCACAACTGGCCATACAGTTTTATTTTTTATAGACTGTTGTAATTTCTATGACAAATCAATTCAACATACCAAGATGCTTTTGTGAGCTAATATATTTTATTTTCCCCTGTCAATTAGTATTATTACATTTAATTTCGTAAAGTTGAATAGTGCAATATTCACTATTACATCCGGGTAAGATATGGCGTAATAAAGGAATAACCTCCCCCACCAATACTGCAATACATTAAAAAGTATTCAAATATGCTTGAATTACTGTCAAACGCATTGAAACTGATGGTCGTGGACTTCAAAACTCCAGAAGTGTCTACTTTCCCTTTTTTCTTTTAACATTATTTATGTACCTCTCAGATCCCTTTTGGAAAAGAAACAAACATCACCGATGCGTATACCTGCCCTGTGGTCTGTGGTGATTTTTTTGCGCACATATTTATTTGCCTTCATACATTTTACTATGTCTTGAATTTTTTCTGACGTATTGTTATTTTATATTTTCTTTCGTTATCCGACACGTTGTTGTTCTCACATTATCCTTTTTTATTTCCCACATTTTAATATTTCACTTCTTCCATTTCTTTTCTATCTCCTACTTTGCGTTATTTTCAATTTTTATCATATTTCAGATGAGTTTTTTTGTCATATGTTTCCTTGCGTTGTGCATATGTACACTGAAAGCTGAAGCTGGAGGCCAGGATACATGTGGAACTCAATTGAAGGAGTACAAAGGTCAATCAAGGTATTACATAAAAAGTAAATCAAATAAGTACACACGCAATACACGCATATACACACAGAAACACGCGTTTTGAAATATTCTTACAAATAGTATTTAAAATAGAAACTTTAAACATTACATCGTCAAACGATATTTCTTCAATTAAACACATTTGAATAACTTTGTTGGTACAAATGTACAAAAACGTATACAGAAACACACGTTTTGAAATATTCTTACAAATAGTATTTAAAATAGAAACTTTAAACATTACATCGTCAAACGATATTTCTTCAATTAAACACATTTGAATAACTTTGTTGGTACAAATGTACAAAAACGTATACGTATAATAATGAACGACGATTGCAATATCTAAATGGCTTCTATATTTTTCTAGGATCTCCCCATCTATACCAAAGAGTTATTTGGCACTACTTCTTTTGCTTGGGTTTGGCGGATTTTCTCTTCTTATTGCCCGTGGTTACAAGTCACTCCGCAAGTACGTGTTTAAAGACGATCAACATCTTGATACGGTATTTGATGCTGGTGGTCGTGTTAGCTTTAGTTTGACAGCAGTAACTGTGACGTCACAATTGTTATGGCCGGCAGACTTTCTTCAAAGTTCAACACTTATTAGCAAGGTATTAAAATTAATTCAGTTCGGCATACCTGTTTCTAGCAACAAAAAGTGGTCAGATGTTTGACAAACATTTAAATTGAAATTTAATATTTTACTTTTTAAAAATGACACTTTCATCAGGTAAAGATGTCTTAAAACGGCAAATGTTGTTGTCCTAATATATTTTAACATATTTAATCAATATGTGTCATTCTTACAGATATCCTGAAAGGGCAATTTTAAATAAGTATACATAAATGCCATACAACATGTATAAATATCACGGAAGAACATGATTAGATTCGATTCGTACAGACAGATATAGAGCATTTTTCAGACTAGTAGCGATCAATTTAAAAGTTTTTTACAACATGAATATCACGGTCACGGCGGTTTATTAAAGCTCAGGAATTCATTCCTGGTTCATATCTGTATATCTGCCTGTAACATGAATTGTTTTATCTCACATTGTAAGATATGCATGTATCGTGTTTTTCTACAGTCTGGTCTAGGTGGAAGTCTGTGGATGGCTATTGGAGTTGTTGTTGACATTTTGTTGTTTCCCACTCTCTCTATCTACTTGAAGACACGAGCACCAGGAGCTAAAACATTCCCCCAGGTATATCTTTAATATGTAATATGTTTAGATTAAAACATATATTGCCATTAGGAAATCATGTCTCTCTATTTGCGTCTATCTCTGTGAGTCGCATTCAACAACAAATCGGTTGCCCCACACTTGCCCCATACTTGCTTCCGGGCGGACCAGAGGAACATAGAAATTAAGTAAAGTAAAATTGTATCTTTTCCCACGGACAATTCATCTCTGTGATTACAGAAACCTATGATTTGGCGGGATGATTTGCTCTAGATTACGCCCACCATTTAAAATGGTATCAATTAGCAAATGAAATTGTGAATGATTGCTAATTGTTGTTTGACTGTGAACATATAAGTCCAAAGGATAATCACTTAAAATGGGATCTTTCAAATGGTATGTTAAAGGTTCTATAATATGTTGAAGTTTCATCCAATATCACGCTCCAATAACCACTCGTGGCGTCAAATTCTGACAAATATTTTGCACCAGCAAGTTGCGAAGTGACTTATTGAAGTGTACTCATAGAGTAAGAGTTCTATTTAAGGCTTCATTGAGTGTCTTGGAGTATAGGCGTACCCTATGTTTCTAAATTTTAGGGTTCTCTTCAGTCACTAGATTGTTAACTCATTCATTCGGAATTTTGGCCTTATTGATAATTCCGAGCTTTTCCATGCGGTCAAGTTCCTCCCCTGGTTTGTCTTTTAATGCGACAGGGACTCGCCGAGGTGGGTTTACGACTGGTATAGAGTCGGGCCTAAAATGTAATTTCACTTCGTATAACATTAAACCGATGAAATCAAAGACAGGTTTAAATTCATTGGGTATAGAGGGCTTTTAGCCAATCTCAGGAGATATTTCCCTGGCTATCTAATGAGTCAACAATTTCGATGAAGTCTAAGTCAGTGGATGCCTGAAGAGATAACAAGGGTGAGGATGTAGTTTTTATAACAAATTTGTAGAAGGCATAGTACATGTAACTTGTTAAGAACTTATAACCTGATTGTACCCTTTACCTTATGGCGATTGCAAGGGTATGATGAAAGCTTTGCAATTGAGGGTTCTAAGGGGTTCTTAATACCATTGTGCTTGATTTTTGATTCCGGCAAGATATTGGCCTGACTACCTGTATCAATACTGAATAAGATTTGAGTACAATTGGGACCAATGTTTAATGCAAATGCTTGATCTTTTTGAGATAAAGACTTATTTACCGTATTTACATATAAAGCAACATCAGAATTTTCTGATGTGTCATAATGCGTATTTGCCTGAATTTCATGTACTGTTTTAGAACGGTATGCACTCTTAAAATTGTTAAATTTTCTACATTTGTCACATTTTTTCCTTTGCACGACACTCTCTGTCAATAATTATCACATTTTTATCAATGACTGCCCAATTCCTAGGTTTTCCAGTGCTGTTTTTGATTACTTTTGCCAACTTTTGCACGTGAGGCGGTTGAACGTGTTTTGACTCACATGCACGTCATCGCTAATTTCCTTCATTAGTCCCCTGGAATATCCGTACTTTTGACATATTTGAACAGCTTTTCAAGTTAAGTCCTTCTCTTGATTTATCAATCTTTCTTGAATGTTGTTTGAATTTGTCCCAAATACAACTCTTTCTCATAGTATTTCATCCACATTTGGAGTCTATTGATTCGTGTTTTTGGATTTCATTGAAAAAAAAGTATGTAGCAACTAGAAATGTGTCGTCACGCCTCGAATGCCCCCGCATACAACCATAATTTCAGATGTTATAATATTTAGTTCCAAATTTGTTTGCACAAATTATTTTTTTCATTTTAAGTTCAAAGCCCCTAAAACTATCCAATGTTAACACAATAGAATAGAGAAATACAGAGTCCCTAAAGAAAGCCCAACACGACAAAATTGAAAATGTTGCAGGCTCGGTTTGATTGAGCCTGTTCATGGACGGTACTGGAAAGTGCAAGTTACCGTCCACGCCCCCTAGCACCGGCTTAAGCAGAATTCAACATTTAAACATGAAATGGTAAAATTTTGAATTTAGAAACATCCGCAGATGTGTTCAACCATTTTTATACAAAGTTCAATGCACTGAAACTATTCAGTGTTAACCTTTTGTAAATTGCATATTGCATATTTTTAGCCAAAATAATGGCTACATACATTTCCCCAAAATATGAGTGCTGAAACAGAAAATTCAAATTTTTTCCAACATTCAAGAAAGATAAATTTGTCCGAAATCATTGAACCACGACCAAATTCAAACTTGAACTGCTTATTCCTAAGATGTATCTATATGTCAAATTAGAGTTAAATGTGTACAACAATTGGGAAGATAATGATCGAAAACTTAAAATTTCTGATTTTCTTTTCAAAGTTCAAGAGAGATAACTCTTTTAGCTATCATCAAACCATGACCAAATTTGTGTTATGTATGCAACATATTACATGTATATAGTTTATATCTGACCAGTTGGTATTTCCAATATTATCATTGTTCTATTTTTAGAACATTAACTACATGTATGTACTAGAACTTTCTTAACTGTTGTAGAAAACTCATGCATTATATTTAGATAGAAACTTCTGGAATGTTCTTTATTGTTGAAGTTGCTAGATTATGATTACTTTAGAACATAATAGACCTTTCTGGAATTTTCTTAGTTAATATATATAAAGTGACATTTTTCATTACCTTTACCTTTTTAGTCATCAGTGATCTTTTAAGTCATCAATATATTTGGAGTATTATTCAACTTGGAAATTAAGTGATTTATTGGAGCTTGGATTATTAATTATTCTTGTGGATTTTATTGTGGGAATTTATTCTAAAGTGTTCTTGGATTTAACTTGGATTTAACTGTGCTATTGAAAAAGGATCATTCCAGGATCAGACTAGACATTTGTAATTTTTATTTGGACTTCAGGTATTTGTACACAAAATTTGTTATTTTGATTTTCTTTATTAATTTTTCTGTAATAAATTTGTTATTGTTACAAGTTTGTTGCTGGCTTTTCTTTCTCGTTACGCCTGGCTCGTAACATTTGAAAGTGACCAATGCATTCTTATGACATATCCATATCTTTAATTTGAGTTGAATATGTACAACTGTTGGGGAGATAATGAATGTGAACTGAAAATGTCCTTTTTTCAAAGTTAAAGGGGCATAACTCTGCCAAATATCATCGAACCATAACCAAATTCGAACTTGACGTGTGCATTCCTTTGACATATCCATATGTCAAATTTGAGTTGAATATGTAACAGTGTTGGCGAGATAATGAACAGAAACTTAACATTTCCTATTATTTCTAAAGTGAAAGGGGCATTACTCTGCAAAAATCATTGAACCATGACCAAATTAAAACTTGGCCTGCGCATTCTTTTAACGTATCCATATGTCAAATTTGAGTTGAATGTGTAATACCGTTGGTGAGATAATGAACGGAAACTGAAAATTTCTTATAACTTTAAAAGTGAAAGGGTTATAACTCTGCCAAAAATCATCAAACCATGAACAAATTCGAACTTGACCTGCCCATTCCTTTGACATATCCATATGTCAAGTTTGAATTGTATGTGTAATACCGTTGGGGAGATAATGAACGGAAACAGAAAATTTCATATTATTTTCAAAGTAAAAGGGGCATAACTCTGCCAAAAATCATCGAACCATGACCAAATTCGAACTTGACCTGTATTTTCTCATTACATATCCATATATCAAGTTTGAGTTGATTGTGTAATACCGTTGGGGAGATAATGAACGGAAACTGAAAATGCCAAGTTTGAGTTGAATGTGTTTAACAGTTTCTAAGATAATGAACGGAAAGTGATGAAGACGGAATGACAGAATGACGGAAGGACGGAATGACGGAACAGGGTAACACTATATGCCCCAGCCATTATTTGGTGGAGGCATAACAATTGGATTAAGAGTTGGCCTTGGAAAAGTTCTAAATTTTTTAAAGATTGTATCGAGCAGCTTTGTATTTTTCTCCGTTATATCAGTCCAAGAATGACGGGTGTAATGGCCTTTATCACAAAGCCACAAACGTAGATAGTACACTTTTTCCTTTTCTGTTTTCTCTGCCAAAGGATCAATGAAGACTTGCATGTCATACAAAATTTCGACTGCCTTTGGGAAGTTGCTGTCGTCACATCTCTTAGATAGCCGTACAATTCCTTCCATTTTTAAAAAACAACAAATTAATAAGTCGTAATTAATCATCCGTCTCAACAAATACGGAAACATATCAAATACAGTATATATGAAAATGTATTTTGTTTTGACAGTCGGTCCTGTATTGTTTGGTTATTTGTATGGACAGTGGTCATGTTGTAAACAACTAACACAAAGTGTTCCAGATATTTATACATCACAACAGCAGATACCAAATGCTGTATGACAGTAGTAAAAAGTTGCCCTGTACTTCATTTCAGTGATGTTATTTTTTCTGGTCCTTCAGGATCATTGACCCCAGCACTTTTAAGTGCTGAAAATTGAGTACTGCTTAAGCCGGTGCTAGGGGACATATGGGATGTTGCACTTTTTCATTATCCCTCATATACAGACTCAATCAAACCAAGTCTGCAATTTTTATGTAATTATGCTGTTTCAATGTTTCCAAGGGATCACTTTTTTCCAGATATTGACTGTTAAATTTACTTACTTGCGTATATTTAGGCGGGAATACATGTTACAGGGAATCATGGGAGATATAAAGACTAATTGTATTGATAACATTAATGAATTATAAGTGCATCATTCTACAAGAGTCAAATAAATACTCATCTTTAAAAAATCTGCTGCCATATTCACTCTTATGTTCTCCAAACAGAACGCCATTTACATATAATTAAGTGATATATGATAATAGTCTTACATACAATCACAACCTCTATCATGTTTCAAACGTTTTGTTAACTTGTATTTGTTAAACTTAAAACAATAATTCACCAGTTTGCAGTATAAATGATCAATAGGGAATAATGTGCCATGGATTGAAATAACATATTCATGGCAACTGTGTGATTTGCTTCTGCCTTTTGTTTTCATTTTTTTTGTCAGGGACTATCATTGCCGATATTTGATTGAAAACAAAAAGAATATGTTAACGTTACTTGTAAATGCACGTTTTGATTTTTTTGTTTCAGATAGCTTATGCCAGGTTTGGTAAATCAGCACATATTTTGTTCTGTGTTTTGGGTCTCGTGTGTAATCTAATCGTGACAACCAGCATGTTATTGGCGGGGAAATCTACGTTACAGGTGCTCGGTAAAGATACAAACAATGAGTTTATTGTGCTTATTTTAGCGGTTATGTTTGGTTCGTACTGTATGATTGGAGGCCTTGGTACGACGTTCTATATCTCATATTTTAACACTGCACTGACATTTATAACTGTAAGTGTTTTCATTTTATATACGACCTATTTTCCGTCAGAAGATATTAAGGATATTACATCAATAGAAGCCCTGTACAATGCAGCATCATGTATGAAAGCTCCTGATGACAACTTTAACAACTCTTATTTGACTTTCCGGTCGGCACCAGGAATTATATATGGAGTTGTCCTTATGTTTATGGCAACATCAATAAGCTTTTGTGACCAGGCAAACTGGCAAAGCAGGATTGCGGCTAAACCATCTCAAGGTGTTTTGGGATTTTTCCTAGCAGCATACATGTGGTTTGTTATACCGACAGCCCTCTCCTTTACAGCAACAATGACATATTTTTCCCTCAGTGCTGAAAATGGCACGCATATCTTGACACTGGAGGAAATTGACAATGGTATGTATATAACATACATGTAGTTTGTACTTGTATAATTTTAATGCAATCTTTTAATGATCTGTACATGTATCAAAGTTTGAGATATCATACAATGATCACACTAAATAAAATTTATAGAAGCTTTAGTATACTTCCAAATTATATGATAGGTACAATAAAATTCTGCTGCATTTTTCATGGATTTCACTAGGTTACATAACTCCATATGTGATGAATGATCTGCTGGGACAAACAGGTGCTTACTTGTTGTTAACCATGTTGATGATGTCACTAATGTCGACAGGTTCCGGAGAAGTTATGGCTGTGTCATCTATTATTGTATATGATATTTACAAGACATACATTAAACCGTTCAGGTAATGTAACCCTTTTGTCTCTATGAGTTTTTTCACTTCTAGGGTGCATCACTACTAAAGTTATTTTAACATACATTGTACGGATATCAGATATTCATTACCACTTCTAGATTAATTTCTGTACACGTGATAATGCTTTGACTACTAGAGATGTTTCTGTACATATTATAGTTCTACCACAAATTCATTTCATATATCTTATTAGTTCTTTAGAGTACTTGATTATAGCTATGAATAATTACTATTTTTTTGAGTAACATGAATAAATTTATTGTTCTTGTCTGGTCCTTTAAACATCACATCTCATATGGAGTTTAAACATTATCACAAAAAGCATCTAGTATTAGAAAGAGCATAATTTGTTATTAAAATTTAAAAGAACTTTGCCAAAGTCACTCAAATCAGGATTCCAACATGATTTGGTTTTTACACAGTTTTTGCAGGTAACGTTGATTAGATCTTTTCTATATATGCAAGTTCATAACGGATAGTTTTAAATTGATGAGTTTTATATTTCTAAGAAAAAATATTACGCCAACAAGTTGTATATTGTGCGGAAAGGAAAAGTTGAAGGAAATGTGTGCTGAAGGAAACGATCTGTGCCAGTGTCAATCTTCTATTGGTTGTAAAGCATGTGAATTGGATATTGAAAACCGAGCGAGAGACGGTATTGACAATGTTGTTTATACTTGCTCCACTCATGGTAAATACAGGCAGTATGAAGATGGACTTATTCGATATAAGGTTAGTTATCATACCAACAAGTTCTTTATCCTAAAAGATACACGTGCCATTGTTTGTGCCTACATCAATAAAAAAACAAAAACATTATATCCATACAAGTATTAGCATTTTCAAAGATGCATGGAATCGCCGTTCAACCATGAGCATATGTCGTGCCTTATACTTTTATTGTATGTGGTCAACACATAAAGCCAACAAAATACTTGATTTACTCTACCATTTCTTTTTAGTCAAGCTATTAATATTGATGTCTGAGAATTTTTTCCTTCATGCTTACCTACTTCGACTGCTTTTCTTTTCTTTTTGAAACGGACTTTACTGACCTGCTATACTGAAGATATGATGCAATAAAACTTTCAAATCTAAACTCGCGGGAAGAAAGGGTTTTTTTCTTCAAGTGCAAGTTTTTGGAAGGAATACAAAAAACCCCACTCTTTAGATTTCATTATTTAATGAATAATGACATGAAGCAAAAATATGGATTTTGCTGTGTTTTTTCCTGCAAGAACTTAAAGACTGGTTCTGAATTCGTACATTGATAATGGTATTTTTCAGTTGCACGAATAGTTTACCCGGCAAAAATGGCGTTTGGGCGGTTTTTTACGTCCATTTTGTTATCATGTGATATTAAATTATTCCCTTTGATTGGCTAAAGACAGGCGGTGTACAGGTAGAACTGTTCAAATCTTTTTAATTGTATATATCGCCGTCCCGGAACGGCGACATATAGAAGAGTGTAATGGCTTTGTTATATGTATCACATTGTATAAGGGCATCGACATATTTATTTATTCAAAATGATTTAAGAACTAAGAGATATCGTTACAAAAATTTAACACCCAAGTTAATAAATTCAGAATTAATTTTAAAGAGAAGATCCATGAATCAAAAAGATCTAAGTCTCTTGTAAAAAAACATAAATCGAAATAGTAAATAAAAGCATACTGATCGGGCGTTCCTACAGCCGCTTATCAATGTTTCAGATAAGGATTTAAGGCAACGTTACTCTCAAGTCAATATATGTAAAAGGTGTTCAAATGTTTCACTTTTATCGTGCTTTAAATTCGTTTCTTAAATTATAAGCAAATAGCACCCATTATATATTATGGATATAAGGTATTGGGTTTCATAAAATCAAATATGTTAGAAACTCATTTTGTGAAATTATTAAATCATTGTAAGCTTTGTCTACGAAGAGAGATATAGGCTGAACATTATTACTACACACACTGCTACTAAAACCCACTTTTAAGCACTTCATCTACTGATTCATATTTCATAGATATTTTTTTTGTTAAATGTTTATCGTTATCCCTTTCCCTGTCGTTAAAATTAGTAGACCCGACAAAATAAGCTAATCAACGAGCATGCTCTATTTTTATCCCCGACAGACAGTGCAGTAACTGAAATGGGCACTAAAATTAATGCACTGTTTCATGTATGGGTATGAATTTAACTCTTGAAACATTTTCAATGTTAAGGTCACCAAACTACGAAACAACAGTGCTATTTCTTTTTTTAATGATTCATATAAGAAAAGAACCTCAGTTTATATATAAGCAGTGTTTATTTTTCTTGTTGTTGTTGTTTTTTTTTTGTTTTTTGGGGGGTGGGGGTTGCACCTGTTATATATCAGTGTGGTTATTACAGAGGTTGGAATGTGGCGGGTTATAATACATTCTCGCTAGCAAATGCTGCTGGTATTTGTTCATTTTCCCCATTCAAAACAAAAGGGAAAGGGCACACTAGAGGGAAAAGCACTAAAAATAGTAAGTTTTTGGTGATTTCTGTTACAAATCATTATAAAATTTCGATGAAACAGTTATAATATAACATCTCGGGATGTTTCTGCAAAGAAATCGTCTGGGCCGCGACTTTTTTTAAACAGAAACATCCCTTGATGTCGCCCCAGCTCGTAACTAACTCGTTTCATATACTACATGTATTATATATTACTTACATATATGTAACTGTACACTTTCTCGATTATGTGCCACGTGTCGAACAAATGGGCACGTTACTGGTTGTTTTTTACAGCTAGTGTTTAGAGTGTCATTCAACCGAGGTATATTTTACGTTGATTATAATAATCAAAATTTGAATACATTTTATCTAACAGCCTATGGAATAAAATATGTAAAGCACAAAAAGAAGAAGAAAAGCGTGACACAACAATTTGTTAACAGAAACGTCATTCATTAAAATGTATTTAATTGTTTATGTAACTGTTCAAGATAACTTTTTTAAGTAAGTTTTAAATGTCCTTTTAGGCATCATAGTCAAAAAGATATAAATCAGCTAGCTTTAATTGTTTGCTACGATTTCTGTAGGTCTACAGCAACAAATTGATACTATATTTCATTATTGTGAAAGAGTGTTTAAAATCTAATGTCAGTAAAATCAAAATATGTGTTTTTATAAAACGGTCTAACGCTGTAAATATAGATTTTTTTATATAAACTGTGAGAAAAAATGAGCAAGTAGATAGCTTTACTTATTTAGGCATTAAGTTTAAGTAAATAGGTAATATGACACATGCAGTTAAGACACTACAGGATCAAGCATTAAGGGTATACCACAATCTTATGTTTTTATTTGACAAAGTGAAATTTGAAGTTGAAATTGAATTATCATTGTTTGATACCATGGTGGTGCCAATACTTCTATATGGTTCAAAGATTGGGGTTGGGGTTCATAACTACGAAAAAAGGACAAATTATATATATTAAGACCTTGTTAGAATGTTTCAGGTTTAAAACAAAAAAACTCCAAGCTTAGCGGTACTTGGCGAACTTGGTAGATTACTGTTATCTTAATTAATGATCACAATGAATTCTATCTACCTACAGAGTTATGTCCTGGACAACGTTCAAAGTGTAAAATGAACAAAGGACACTTCAAAATAAGGCAAAACAGTGTTACGGTTATTGTGCATTGCACATCTACACATTGAGATCTATCTACTTACAAAGTATCATGTTGATATCTCTTGCAGTTTTATAGTTATCCGGGCAAGATTTTTTGAAAAGAGGGGATAATTTAAAAACGGGACAAAACGGAGTTATGGTTCTTTGACACTACACTCCGCCTCAATGCCCTCTACCACTGTGTTAAGCTTAAACAAATTATCTCCAAGGGTTTTCAAGTTATGCTCCGCACAAGCAAAACGGACAAACAGACGGTGAGATGGAAAGACGGACAGGCGGACGTCCGGCCGAAATGTAAAAAGGGGCAATTACTTTTGTTATTTTCTTTAGTTTAATAGGGTTCCATTGGCGCCTTACTCTACATTTACGGAATGAACTCTATTGTTCTGACAGTAAGATGTCCCCTTATTCCTAATCGGCCGTGCAGACAGACAATGCGGCGATTATATGCTCTACCTTCGGTGAGCATAAAAAGGCTATAACATGAGTTGTTATTTCAGAGCTTGTGTATGATACAGGTTTTTATTTCAGAGGTTATGTATGGTATGGGTTGTTATTTCAGGACTGTAGTATGATATGGTTGTAATTTCTGAGCTAGTGTATGATATGGATTGTTATGTTAGAGCTGGAATATGATAAAGGTTGTTTATGATATGGTGTATGATATGGGTTGTTATTTTAGGACTGGTGTATGATTTAGGTTGTTATTTCAGAGCTGGTATATGATTACGGTTGTTATTTCAGAGCTGGTATATGATTTAGGTTGTTATTTTAGAGCTGGTATATGATTTAGGTTGTTATTTTAGAGCTGGTATATGATTACGGTTGTTATTTCAGAGCTGGTGCATGATATGGGTTGTCATTTGTATCGTACCATATGGTTTGCTTGTATCTGAAACCGGTATGAACGTAAACTGGGCAACACTTGGCTCTCAAGTTCTAACGAGCCCCTTCCTATGGCCACTGTTCTTGACCATTACTTGGTCCAAGGCAACAGCACAAGGTGTTATAGCAGGTTAGTCATCTTTTCTTTTCATAAAAGCGTTTTTCCTTTAGGTTTATCTAAAATGTTGTTGTGTTGTTTTTGATAGGAAGGAAATTTTTAGATTATTTTGACACATGATATCAAATAAATTGATTAAACTGTCGAGATCTTACATCTGTAATACTCGTATTTTACAACATAAACAATCAGTAACATCTAATCATATGTCTCGTCTAAATCCAGCATGTGGATAAATATATAAATGATTAAGATGATATATAAATATTACAACTAATCTTATCACTTTATGATTACTTAGTTGTTTTTTACATGGTTCGGATACAAACAAATATTATTCAAGTTAACTCTGCGGTCTCTTTGAACGTCATGAAGCCATATATACTAAAAATTAAAGTTTATTGTTGCAACATAGGCCTCAGGCCTAAAATACAACATAATACAACAAACATGACATAGCAATGTAAAATACAATGAGGTAATCAAAAATATGCAAAGTATATTGTAATATGAGCATTGGTAGACATCATATCAAAGAAATTTTAAGATATTTAGTCTTATATAATGTCGCATCTGCGTTTCTTAGAACAGATATAAATATTTCACGTGAAGGATTGTTAACCAATATATGAATGTTTTACGTATAGAATGAAAGTGAGTACAAATCAAGAGAATGTGATATTCATCATCTAAGTCCGTATAGCAGAGAGGACATATCCTTTGATCAATTGGTATATTATTGCAGAATCCAGTGTTTTAACCAAAGGGCAGTAAACCGTCTCTTAATTTAACCAATGATTGACATGAAATATGAATTTTCAATTAGATCTAGGTACGATTCTCTTATAAAGTCAATTTGAACATCAATATCGTGCAATCTTTGAGATAATTCACGACAGAACAAGTGAATATTTCCTACTCCCTGGTAAATCCAAACATGACCAAACCCATGACCAATTCCATTTAATAATAGCCATATTTACTTAAAGATTTGTTACCTTTACAAATACATATAATTGATATACGATATCGTGTAAAATAATTACATGTAGCACATTTATGTATACGATGTTTTATTTCAGGTAGTTTAATCAGAACAATATGTTATGATTCAGATGGTAGATTCTTACATTGCTACAAGTAATTGAAAGAGCATCGAAACACCACGAGGCTATCTGATTTGTACGATGGATCGTAGCCCCCGAGTATAGATCAGATTGCCGAGTGTTTTGATGTTCTTTCTCTTTTGTATCATAGTCAAGAATAAAAACACGTTCCATGTTGTCACAATATGAAACCCTAGAAAAAAAATGAGCCAATCAAGTGGCATGCTCTGGAGTGCGGGTAACTAATACCTGCACTCCACTGTGCATATATATGTATACAATTTAACTTTGACACCTTTTCAATATAAAGATCCACAAGCTATGATACAACATGATTGTATTGGTACAGCGTGATATAATTGGTACAACTTGACATATTTCAGGCGGTATAATTGGTACAATATGTTCTATTGCCGGTATGTTGGTGATGGGATCAACATATGAAGGTGGACTCAGTAATTTTTACGTTAACACGGCAGAATCTTACAGTCTTTTAACGGCTATGGTTAGCGGTTTCGTTGTAAGTTGTTTTGTTTGTGTCGGTGTATCTCTCTGTACACATAACATACGCTGTGACGCCGATGCCGACAGGGAATGGGCCAAAACTATCAACATAGATAATCCATTGAATCCATTCCGTCAATTATACGAGAAAGAGTTAAAAGCGGTGAATGCAGGAACTTATATTACAGCCAGAACTATGGACATTGTGTTCAAAAAAGCGAAATTATATGCTGCAGTTGGTGGTGTAATCAGTTTGGTGATTTTTGTGATTATTATTCCAGCGATTGCATTAAGTTTCGAGGTTCTGAATTTTGACCAGTTCTCATCATGGTTAAAAACGTTTCAGATTTACTGTTTTATTTGTACAGTGATAGTTGTTGTGTTGCCGCCAGTAGAAGAATGCTTACAAATATGGCGAAAATGTAAGAGAAATGTGGAAAGCGTTGACAAAGAAATGGGAATCTGTGTTCCAAATGATATGACTCAAACTATTTCAGAAAGATTATAAAATCCTTGCCCATTATCGCCCTACTATTTTCTTCAAACGAACTTAACTCTGTACCTTAAAAGTCTATATTTATTTAACTATAGTCCCAGTACAGAATTTTAGGGCTAGCCGATACCGACTGACGGAAGCAATAAAAGCTTTTTTTTAACATTAGGGTCGTCTTAACATAATTGCTTTAGGAAGAGCCAGGATATGTTTATCATTCTACTTATTTCCAAGAAATTACTTATTGGCCATATGCATTTACCTGAAACAGCCTTAGCTTCTTTTGCGTTCAAGCAATTATCCTAGTTACTTTGTGTTTGGAATTGTTTATATTTTGTTAGTTTTATCACAAAATCAATCATATGCATTGTTTTGTTCTTCAAGTAATAAGCATTTCAAATGTTCTTTATCAATTATGACAGTATTTTAAAACCCATATTTGCCCTTCCTAAAAAAAAGAGAAAAATATGCGTTTCTGTGGCATAATGTGCTTTTACTTGTAGCGGCGCCTATACTGTGTTGTAGGGTCTGCCAATACGTACAGTGATCACAGAACCATTTCGTATTATACTATTGACTTTAATATTTGAGCATAATCTAGACTTATATATTCAATGTATTTCAAGCGCAACAACATTACCTTGAATACGAAACATAAATGTTGTAGATGCTTCAAATACTGTCAAACATGTCAACGTAGGCCAAAATAAATAGCAGCTTCAGTTTCTATATTGTTTTCATTACAACTAATATATTGCGAAATGTAAACGGTTTGATTGTATTTAAATATATCTCTGATACCTAATCATGCAATCAATTTACTTAAATTTTCTATTAATGAAGAAGAAACCTATATATATTGCGCTTTAAGGATCAACAAATTAACAAAAAAGGTAACTGATATATTTATGTAGATTACCGCAGTATAAAAATGGATAATTATTATCATTGTTCAAATCGGTTTTTCTCTTCGGCTTTACGGCCTCAAACACATTATGCTGAGGAAGACCCTCAGTGTCGGCCCAGGCCATGAAATTTCCAAATAAAAGCTTGTTGATTTACTATAAGTAGTATCTGGTAAAAAGTGATCCCTTGGAAGTATTATAAACAGCAAAATTATATGAAAATTGGAGGTTTGATAACTAAAAACCTATAAGTATAACTAATAGGCCTATTAATCTCGTGTGTTTGTGATGTATATAATTAACATGTAACCAGATTACACTTAGTCTTTATATTCAAATGTATTTGTATTGTCACAAATGTTACGTAAATAAAAATATGTACTTTTTTCTTATCTTGTCTTATCAATGCAGTGCTATTATAGTGCTAACAATATGGTCAAAGATTAATAGTTGCAGTCTGCCTTCAAATATTATAGTCATTCATAAAAAGCAACAACAAAACAAACAAACATCGAAACATCGAAAAAGGATCTTAAATAAGTTGATACAAAATATCATTTTAGAAGCCAACCAGATTTTTGTGTCATTATCACATGTCCTATATTCACACAAAAAGTACCATCTAGTGAAGAACGTTTACATGCTATTTCTTTTAAAATTTCACATTTTTGTTTCAAATCAAATCCAGTCACAAAAATTTCGTTCTTAAACCTACTTATATTATACGAAACTCTGTGTGATGAGAACAACTCATTTACTTTTGACAATGTACAAATTTACTTTCTAAGACTTTTTTAAGGTTTGAAAAAGTGAACAGTCTCATCATTTCCTTTTTCTGATTAATAATCACATATCTATATATAGAATTTTGTAATACGAATTTATCATTAAGACGTTAATTGTTTCATATACTCATTTATTTTATAATGAAAACAGGGCATGCTTATTACGGAAATTAAATTTTATGTTGCTTAATGACAGTTTTTCCTGCACGCAATGGTATTATTTTAAATCAAACTTTGGTTGCTTGGTTTATGCTTATTCATAGTTCATATTTTCTTAACTTTTATTTAGGGAAAACAAAACCAACCGCTGGTCGAAAAGTGTCATATGAGCTTAAAAAATAAATAGAGAAAAACGGAATCCCTAAAGAACGCCCAAAACCAAAAATTGAAAATGTTGCAGGCCTGATTTGATTAAGCCTGTTCATGAACAAAACAAAAACGTTCGGGCAACATATCATCGATTTGGTAAAACGTTGCTAAAAGGAATGTCATGCGTATGTTAAAAGACACTGATAAAATTTTATTATTATTATACAAATCCTTATATGTTTTAAATAGAATATGATGCACATATAAATTATAATACTAATAAAATGTGCTCTAACAAAAGGCATTATTCAAAATTATGCACTAGTGTTGGGGCCCTTATTAGAAGACAAGAGCAGCCGCTAAAATACATAAATGGATCAGGTCCAATAGAATAAAGATTGTTCCGCAAACATCGGAATAGCCAGAAAACAAACCATAGCGACGAAATCTTGTTTGAATCTCCAAAGTGTCACTGAGCCTGTTTAACTCTCTCGTACCAAAGTTTATTCTATGATAAAATAAAGTACATGTGTATTTAAAAATTGGCAAAATAACAATCAATTATAGCTGACATTTTATTAATCATAAAAATTATTCAGTGGGTTTTAGACGGTCAATTATTTACATCGAAATTCAATTTTTACTTAAACTTCGACCTGGCTCTGAGATCGCTTTTCATTGAAAAGTAACCAATATCCAGCTTTCATTGCATTTCAAACTAGCTCTGATGTCGGTATTGGCATTTTTCAAAAAGGGCGAATGTCGATTTAAAATAACACTCAGAGCAATCTCTGAGACAAAATTCAGTTTTCAAAGCGCAAATATCGTGCTAAAAGAGTCCCTTAAGAACGCCCAGTCGACACAACTGAAAATGTT
Organism: Ruditapes philippinarum; assembly: GCF_026571515.1. NCBI lineage: Eukaryota > Metazoa > Mollusca > Bivalvia > Venerida > Veneridae > Ruditapes > Ruditapes philippinarum. The sequence continues at coordinate 7,798 of NW_026866199.1, read as the reverse complement.
TGATTGAGCCTGTTTATAGACGGTACTGGAAAGTGCAAGTTACCGTCAACACCCGGTAGCTTAAGCAGCTTTCAACATTTAAACAGGAAAAATGGTGAAATTTTGAACTTAGAAACATCCATCCGTTAATATGTTGATACAGCTGTTATCATTGAACCTTTTGTGACACGTTAGCGCCGTTACATGAAAAGCGGTATATGGTCTCCAAATTAAATAATGCGTGTCCCCTAAACGAAAAATCAATAGGCGGAACTAAATAAAAAGGACTTTTGAAAGGGGATCAGAGGTTATGTAGCCTGCATAACTAAGCAAAAGTCGTGTTAGCGGCGAACTCAGAGCTGACTGAGATTGTTCGTCGCTCTCTTTTAAAGGAACAAATATCAGAGCTGGCTCGGACATTGTTCTTCGTTCACTTAAAATGAAGTGATAATTTCACTTGAGCTGGATCTGATATCAATATTTTGTCTCTTCTGAACGTGCGAACACCGCACTAGCGTTGAATCCAGAGCAGGCACTGAGATCGTTATACAATATCTTTTTTAAGGAGCGAATGTCGTACTAATGGCGAAACGAACCTTAACCACCGAGAGGTCGATAATTGTTTCCATTAAATGAACCGAATATAGAGCTGGATCAGAGATCGTTATTCGTTCACTTTTAACAGAGCGAATATCGTTCCAGTTGTGAACAAGATCGTTTTTCGTTTTTTCTTAGAAAGGTGAAAATCGTTCTAGCAATAAACCCAAGGCTATCCCTGAGATCGTTATTTATTCTCTTTTAAAGAAGTGAATATTGTGCAAGCGGTGAAGCCAGTGCTGACACTCAGCTCGTTATTTGCCTGTTTAAAAAGGGGGCTAGTATCAGGCTATCGTCGAATACAGAGATATCTCTAAGACCATGAACAGTTCTCTTTGAAAAGGATGAATTTTGCACTAGCTGCACACACAAAGCTGGCTCTGAGACCTTTATTTGTTCTGTTTTAAAGGAACGATTGTCTCGTCGTTAAAACAGAGCTGGCTCGGAGATTGTGATTGTTATTCAACTTCTTTTAAGGAGAGAACACTTTCCGTGGTACTACCATAAATGTCATTAAATCCAACTTCTGTAATTATAATGGACATTTATTTAAATTTTATACATTAAATGTCTTTGATCTTGATAAAAAAAAACTTTAAATGCCTTTGTAAACAATTGATTTTTAGCAAAAATGGTATACTCTGAAATTGTCATATCACAGTCATTTTTCATTGTTTTTGTCATCAAACTATAATAAACATCATTATAATATATAGGGAATCGTGTCTTAGACCGTTTGTATCTTTTCTAAAAAAATATTACGTGACGTCAAACATTTTATGCGACTTTTTTACCAAACATGGTACATAATTAAAGATAAGTCGTTGATTGAGCAAACGAGAACCCTTTCACGGTTTCCAATGTAAATGAATTTCCTTTTAATGTGTTTTAAACCGCATGCTAATTGTTTGCTTACTAAAAAAGATATGCCGAATTAACATTAATCCTACGACGAGGCGTCATCAATCGGCTTTTCTCTCTCAGACCCCTACGTTTCACGCTAGATTATTGCATAACAGGCAAATATTGCACTAAAGGGGGTCATAATATATGGTTCCTTTTTATGGCATAGTGACATCTGACTAATTAAAAAGTTAAAAATGCTGATTAATATCATTTTATAGTAGAAATTTCTTCAAATCTTAACGTCTGGTATCCGTCGCAGCTGTCAAGAGACATCGGTTAAAATATGAGGCACGCGGTGTAACGACAGCTAGAGCGGACTATTTAAATGCTTCACTTTTGAAGTTTTTTTTTATAATTATTATTATTGTGACCATCATTATTGATGTATTATATCAGGGCAATGACATAGATAACTACATCTCTGGTCACGGACACTCTGCCTGTATTTTCGTCTATGAAGTTATGTTAAGATATACATACAAATTACAGAAACCCGAGCTCCTGGCAGGTTTCCTTATTAGAACATGTTTTATATGTACATGTACTAAAGACATATCTTTTAAAGAATCGCGGTATAGTATTGTTTATAATCACTTAATTGTGGTAATATTAAAAATATAATACATTCTTGATCACTTCCCTTTAAATTGGATAACTATCTGGCCATAATGTACGGGTATTTTTAATTGTCCGAATATAGGTACATGAATTGTGTTAGGCAGCGGGAAACGTTGTTATTTAAAGCTCCACTACTGTCTAGAAGCTTTAAAATTTGAAAGTCTTGCAAAAATCTAAAATTCCACTTTAAATGAAAAACTATCAATATAATATTAATAAAATAACAATAATAATAATAATATAATGTCTGTAATCTTACCTAGGCAGTTGTAACAAATTTCTAATGCATTACACACAAAGACTTCCCGTCTTGGAAAAAGAAGTTCATTTTTTTGCGAGCGACTCCCAGAACTGATTCCAAAAGAGATACCACGGAGTGAATCATATGTTGTTATACGTTTAATTTATGATTCATGTCTGGCTTTCATTTTTAAGCAAAATCTTTGAGCCGTTTTATAACATATAATTTTAATTTGGCACTAGTTCTGAATTTACATTTTTAAATTTTGCCTTTGAAAAATGATTTGCTCGTACAATCTAATTTGAACATCACCCCAGAGCCTGGCTCTGAATTCACATCTGGCGGGATATTCAGGTTTAAAAGATATTGAAAATTGATCTCAGAGCCAGCATTAAATTCGATGTTAGCTTGAATTTTGCCCTTCCAAAAATGGATATCGATCGCAGAGCTGACTATCGGTTCAATGCTAGTACGATATTTGATTTTTAAAATAAATCTCAGAGCCGATTCTGCATTCGACGCCAGCTTGATATTCAGTCATTTAATAAATTTTGTATATGAAAAGTAACACATTTGTTAATAATAAAGGGAGGTAACATACTACTTACATACTTACATATATCGAGGAAACATATTAATAAATTCATACATTTTGATCTCCCTTTATAATATTTAAAGTTATTTAAGGATTTTGAATGAGTGTGTGTAACCTCCACCTGAGCCCGACGAAGTCCAAACTCACCTGCTCCGAACATCATCTCAGTAAAATGAATATTCTGCCATATATTTTCAATTTACTACAATCGTTTTAAACGATACGGAGTGTGCATGAAATTAATACAATATCACAAAATGTGACTTTGACCTTGATCTGAGGAAACCCAAACATGTGCTCTGCTCATCATTTTATTATGGTTAACCTTTCTTACAAAAAGTTTCAATTTAAAAGATACAGATCGGACACGACACTGCTAACTGACAGACAGACGGAGAGAAAGAAACATAAATATATATGAAAAAAGTAAAAACGATGATTGTAGGATGTGGATGGAGCAAAGAATAATTTAAGAAAGAAGTAATATACACATAAAAATTATCATGGCAAAAGTCAAAAGTAGAGACTTTATAATATAAATGATATACATGTAGTCATTTATATCCTCAGACTGAAACGAGATTCTAAGCGAAACGAAATGTAAGTGTCTTAAAATGGATATTCGAATTTTACGTTTTACTTGCAATATATTTATATTACAGGATTGACAACCCTACTAAATTTAAGATAGGATTTGATATGATAAAATAAGATATTGCTCTTATTTTCAAATCCCGTAGATAACATCCTTTTTCAGATGCGTAAATATTAGGTAAGTTGCACATATAATGAAACTTCTTAATATCATTTTCCTAATATTTCACTCATTAAAAAAAATAAAATAATTCAATAAGCTGTATATCGGGATTAAAACTCCTCGTAAATTTATACCCATTTTTTTAAATTATATTTTCATTAGGTACAACATCATTTTTTTGTCATAACAAAAACATAGAAGAAAAAGAAACATTGAAAATGGGTTTTTTTTAAGTTACTTTTTTCAAAACACATTTTTGAATAAACCCAAGAAAAAATTTCAAATTTACAGAAGAAAAATTAATGACAATTTTTCCCCTTTTGGGCAAAATGGAAAAAACCCCCAATAAAATTTTGTTAAAAAATTTCCTTAAAAATTTTTCCACCACATTTTTTGTGCCCGCTTTTTTATATTAAAAAACATATCTATATTTTAAATTTTTGTTTTAAAAAATTTCCCCTTTGGGAACTTTTGGGAAAAAAAATTTATTGCCTCTTTTATGAAGTTTGTATCTTTTTTGGGTGTCAAAAAAAAAACCAGGTTTCGTTTTTTGAGGGTTGACCCTGGGAAAAAATACGTATACTCGTTTTATGTTAAATCTGGAAACAAAATTATCCCTCGGAAGCATTGATCACAACAAAATTACATGGAAATAGCAAATTCGGTTTGATTGAGTCTGTGCATGAAGGATAATGAAAAGTGCAACATCCCCCATCCTAAGATTAATTGATAGTCATAAATATTTCTATCTAAAGCGAACAAGGGTGAACATTTTTCAAAACGATGAGAGCTGTTAACGTCATAACATATTAGTTGTACAGTCAAGTAGTACAAAATATTTCTACCTTTAGTAGAAAAGAACTGAAGCCAAATTCAATGACTTGTGCAAAGTCTGTTATGTATTTGTTACAATATTTCAATAAAATCAGGGTAATGGAGATGTAAATATATTCATAACAGTAGTAAAACAATGATCGACAGATACAATTATTGACTAGTGAGCCATTGAATATGATGTAATATTCACAGGCCGGTGAATATCACATCATATTCAATGGCTCACGAGTCAATAATTGTTTTATTATATGAATAGGCTAAGAAATAAAAACAATCACAGAACGTACAACCTTATATACATGTTCCAATTTTGCCTCGTTGACACGCGGGAAAAAAAGACGCACGTATTAGGCGTGCAACGACTATGCAAAGGCTGCGCATACAAAAATAATTCAAATTTATACTCATCATTGCGGTTAAGCCTTTAAGTATAATAGTAAAGTATTGATATTTTAATTGCGAAATATGCCATAAAGAGCAAAAAGTAACATTTGTTTTAATTAACACGCGTAATGAACAGTCTACGGTGTATGATCATTGAATGTGAGTCTCAATCTATTTTTAGACTGTGAAAATCCAATTCAGCCAGTGAATATGATACTACAACCAGTAAATATATGATTTTATAAATTGTTCTGTTGACTACTGTTTGGACCAATGAGATTGCAGCTATAGTTAGATCATATTAATAAATTGGTATACAAAAAAAAGAGATTCATTAAGAGCAAGGAGTTATGTATTATTTTGTTATTTTTGTCTTGCAATCAGTCTGTCAATGGTTAGTATTGTAAAGTTCAGGAAATCTTTATCCCGCTTTAGTATTTCTTCACATTAATTCAAAGAAGAAACTGGTAGATGACATAAATCTGAAGGTATTACTTAAAATGAAAGAAAATGTGATATTTGCTATAACTTAAAGATGAAAGTCATGTATTATTGGAACGGTATCTTCAAAATGTCTGAATTAAGAAGACTTGTTACATACTTGTAATTTATATATTGTAGGTAAATGCTGTTACTAAATAGATACCATTATGTGAAACTTGTGCTTCATTTACTCTATATTGTAATATAGTAATATAATTATTCTGTTCATTAAACCAAATTTCAGTCTCCATTACATGTTGATATGTTGCATATGAACAATGACCTTGATATAGTGTTCAATGTGTATATATGCGTGCGTGCGCGCGTGTGTGTGTGTGTATGTCGGTGTGTGCAAAAGACTCGCATATAATAATTTCATTCAATTATTGAAGCTACACATTTAATATCCTCTATGTAATGCTAACTTGATATAGCTATAAATAAATTCAAAACCCTTGTTTCTGTTTTGTTTGTTTATGCATGGGCCCCTACATGACTTTGAATTATCAGACCTTGTATCATAGTTTGGAGACCTTTCTGTTGAAAATGTGTCAGGGTTAAATCGTATACATATACATGCACAGTGCGTTAACTGGAGTGCGGGTATTAGTTACCCGCACTCCATAGCATGGCCATTGATTGGCTCATTTTTGGTGGGCTTAAGATATTGTGACGGCAGAGAAAGGGAAAGCGAGAAAAATGTCATATTCAGATGTTCGTTCATTGGTTCATTTTTGCCGGGGTTTCATAGTGTGACAGCAGGGAACGTGCTTTTATGTTTGACTATGATACAAAAGAGAAAGAACACCAAAAACTCGGCAATCTGATTAATACTCGGGGGCTACGCCCCCTCGTACAAATCAGATAGCCTCGTGTTTCGGTGCTCTTTCTATTACATATTAAGTTGCGTTGATAGACTGGGGCATTAACCCACATTTCACACATCTAGTCAAATTCATAGGATGGTGTATTTACTCTTTATTTCCATAGTTAAGTGATTAACATGATTGTAATATATGTAAGATATTCACATATATACTATTAGTTATTGATAGGTTATAAACGGCTATTTGTAAATATAACCCGAGCCGCTAGGCGAGGGTTCTTGTGCAAACAGCCGTTTATATGTGGCCATATAACCTGTCAACAATCTTTATCAGCATAATTTTTTAGAGAAAAAGCAAGATTTCTTCATGAATCGACAGCAGCCGTGTATATAAATCTATATATACGTCACGATAATCCAATGAAAAGCGACGTTACACACGTGCAGTATTATAAAAATGTGCATAAATAGGAGACACGGGGGTAATAACATGCATACCATAAAGATTAAGTACAAATCAAATGTAGCATGAAGATATAAAGTGAAGATAGCAGAAACATAGACATAAAAATCATATCCTGTAAAGTATATATCAAACAGACATACACTGTTTTGAGTATATGATTATTTACAGTATGCAATTTTATACCTTATGGTATATTTTAGATGCTTGTACAATTGTCATTTATATCGTTATATATATAACCAGTTTAGTATTCCCTTTCTAAAAACTTATGACAGTGTGAACGTATCTGTAAGATAGTACTGCTAGAACATAATCATGTTCTTTACGAGATTTGTATGCCTCGTGTATATTTAATGCAATAATAAACATAAACAATTGATATTCTTAAGAAATGATTATCAACGTTATCAACATTTCTTTTTTTTTGTAATGAAGGCGTCTGCTTATAAGTTTTGAAAACTTAGTTTCATTATCATTTATATTAGTAATATATCTCACACAACCTCTTTTCCAAATAAAATATATAATGTTTTTATGATATCTTAGCACTGTGGTTTTCTTTTAACTAATGTTCATAGACTGAAATCTTTATACCACACTGAAACAGTGTTTGAATTTATTTCACCCTTTGTATTATGCTTTTTACTACTAAGTATTTGTTATAACTATTTGTCATAACAATTACTTAGTAATATAAGAAAATAGAACTAAACACAAGAAACGTTTTACAGTTTAATATGATACCTAACTTTTCTGATTTATTAACAAACATCAATTTTAACTATACTCATATAAAACTCTTTTTTATCTTTAAATATAACCACAGAACTAAATAATTTTAAATATCCAAAATATATCACTTTAATTTTAATCCAAAAGAAGTTTCAAGAAGACCTTACGCACTAAGAACCTAAAGAATTTTCTGACTTGTATGCTAAATCATCTTTTGTATATGAACATGTGTATAGACAATAACTTCCATACTATTTTTTTTCCTGTTATGTTATGTACGAAATAACATGTACAATCCTTTTGTGTCCTTTAAGATAAAATAATCTAGAATTGTGAATTGATTTTATTCTTGGTAATTTTTTTAAAAAATAAATTTA
>NW_026866198.1:0-64334 GCF_026571515.1 Ruditapes philippinarum | reverse complement strand
TTCTAAGTCAAGATTGCAACATAGGTCTCTTGGATGAAAACTAGGTCACACGCGCCAAAATATGGAAAAGCCTTGTTAACATTCTAGTGGTCACATTTTCGACTCAATTATCATCAAACTTGGTCAGGATGCTTGTCTAGGTAATTGCTTGGATGAGTTCGAAATCGCATGTGAAACTAGGTCACCGGAGCTAAAAATAGAAAAATCTTGTTAACACTCTAGTTGCTACTGTTTTTATCCAAGTATCCTGGAAATTGGTCTGACAGTTTGTTTTGATGATTTCTAGGTCAAGTTTGAATATGTGTCACCTGGGTAAAAAACTAGGTCGCACTGCTCAAATATGGATAATCCTTGTTAACACTGTAGTGGTCACATTTTTGACTCACCTGTCATTAGACTTGGTCAGAATGCTTGTCTAGGTAATTGTTTGGATTATTGGAATAAATACAGTTAAAGTACACTGATTTTCTTGTTATACACTACAATCCATTGTAACATCTTGACATGTTTTCCATGATATATACATATATATTTATATATGGAATAACTATATGGTGTCATCCATGACTTGGTAGTTTTTAGCTCGACTATTTGAAAAATATGAGAGCTATTGTAGTAACCCAGCGTCCGCGTCTGCGTTGGTTTAAGTTTATTTTAAAGTCAAATATCTCAATTATTGCTTGAGATATTCAATTGAAACTTACAATAGTTATTTATCGTAACAATGTACATCAGATTGACAAGTTGGATAACTCTGCCTACAAAATTAAACCTTCACATGCATTTTAAGGTCATAATTGTACATGTAGGTTACTGACCAAAAGATCCATAAGTTTTATCGAGCATTTAGGCTGATTTTTCTCCCCTTTTTCAACTTAGAATTTAATGGTAAAGTTTTTTGCTTGGTAAGCATTTATCTCCATAGCTACTGAAGGGTTTGTGCCTTTTTTGGGACAATTTTATGCATTCATGATAATTAAAGCAGTGATTTACTTGATAAACATCTTAATCCAAGCCTTTGTACCTTTTCGGTCAGTTTTATGTATTCATTGGTAAGCATTTTTATACTCGATAAACACCCTTGTGACAACTTTTTCGAATAGTCGAGCCTTACTGTCCTCAGACAGTTCTTGTGTTTGTATAATAATAACTGAACAAAAGTTTGAAGGAGTTACATTTCACAAGGTATGCAAACAATAGCTGTTGGTAGGACAGCACACTCAACTATATGCTTAGTGCTTGACAATAGAAGAACCTTGGTTATTTAAAATATTTTAAGTTCACAAAAGGACCAAAAATTTCTTTAAACCCAATATTCTACAGATATAAGCATTGGAGAGAGTCCTAGCTAGTATGCTCGCAAAGAAATGTATAAAATTTCAATTTATTTCAAAGCCAGATGTCTATGGAATACGAAAATATCTTGAAGCCATAGGCAATCTTTAACAAATGGGTGCCTGATCGGGATCAAGTGTGCAAAGTTTCAATGCCATATGTCAATGGACTTCGGGAAAAATTGAGGTGATAGACGCCAATGTTCAGATGACTAGGATAATTCTACTTATTCTTATCGAATAATCGAGTAAAAATGTGACATCTGCTTTGAAAGTAGGAATGGCATCTGCTTGTAACAATAGACCACTATACAATCAACATAATGCGCCCCCCAGCAGTGCTTTCAGCGCTTTGATTTTTTCTCGCTAGCAATTGTTTATAGTTTTGATCACTTGAAATTAAAACTAGATTGCACTGTATTTTTAATATAGTTTCATTTTCATAACCTTCGTTTATTTGCATCCATTTAAATAGTTCATACCAACACATTTTCCTATATTTGTTTATTGCATATCATCTCTACTTACTCTTGTTGTATGAATTCGATCGATGATATATCGTTAATTACATCTGAAGACATGAAGATACAATTAAACCGCGTTATCAATTTTCCATGATTTATTTGTTTTCATTGCGAGCATATTGGCCCATATAAAGTAAAAGAAATTAGATTAAGAATTATTGTAGGAATGTCATCAAATTTCAGATCATAAACATTTTAACGAGAATCTCGTGCAGTATACACACAAATTTTCAAACTTCCCACAATCTGAACGTTTTTCTTAGACAAGATAAATCGTACTGACAATTTTTCTCTAAAACTTTATTTCATTATGTGCAAAATAGTAGTAAAAAATCCTGTATGTTGTATTTGAGGTTGCATCCCACACTCTATTGAATTTATATATATGTATATAATTACGCTTAATAAACAATTTTCAAAACACCGAAGAATATGTAAAATATGTACTGCAAATATTTGTACATATTATATGTAATCATTAAAATATATGCATTAATTTCTTATTGAAAAATTTGACTTAGACTTTATAGAATATTAATTTTTTATTACCTCCCTTTATTTACATAAAATGTAAAATGTAATATCTTTATAAATAATTCTTTTTTGGAATTTAAAAAATCGATAAATCTTAATTTGAGCATTATATTTATGATATAAAACCATAAAAAATTGTGTTACAGAATCTCTAAATGTATTTACTCTCGAAAATGCTTTACAATAAAAGCATTATGCCAATTTCAATTCAATTCAAAACTTTATTGTCAGAGTCACAGTTTACAATATGCAAAAACATGTGAACATATACATTCATTAAGTTAGCAGCAGTAGTACACGTAACAAAAATATAATCTTGTCAAAAACATTTTTACAAAAAACTAATGCTCTAAGTATGGAGGGGAAGTGATTGGACTACATTTTTTTTACTATTTAAAATGTAAAGCAAATTAACAGGTTTGTAACAGGTACAATAATACGAACAGCAGAGAAAGAAACAAAATTAATTACGGATTTCTTAAGCTGACACATATAATGAATATTAGTTTAATGCTTGTTTATATATGTAAAAAACAAAACAAAACAAAAAACAATAAAGAACGAGGGCACAATTTAAAAAAGATTTATAAGATGCGCTTATGACTACACGCCCCTATAGTAAAATAATCAGTAGACTGACGTTATTTTACCTGGCAGATCTATAATTAGACTGGTGTAGACCAGTCATCCAGGTATAGGTGTGACGCATTTCTTAACTCTATATTTGATTGGACATTGCTATACTCATGTGGAGACATTGTAATCTAACGGGACTTGCAGTCGAGCAGCACTTTTAAAACGTGCGAGACAGGCGAACCTGAAAACACGACGAAAAGGTAACCTACTTTATTATAAAGATGTAAACATAAATATTTTTATTTGGATAGTAACCTAGTTTCATATTGTGTAAACACGAATTTAAACATTTTACAATATGCGGTTACACCCGTATATTTTAAAGATTGAAATTTTTTAGCTAAACTTTTTCATGATATGCTGAATAAAATAACATAAATTATATAGACGTGTTAAATCGTTACATGTCATTAACTCTTTATATTCAGTATATTAGGGTGATGGAATAGATGACGTGGAATGTACTTATGTCTATCCTCATTTGAAATATGGACATTTTAAAGGTAGTGCAGTTCATCACCAATTTCCTGGAGCGAACACAGATGGCAAATGCGCTGCTCGTGGACAACATAAGACTGTCTCCAGCGTCCTACCTCTACTGGAAGCCTATGGTTCCCTGTTCTGAAGAGGAAGAGGCTAGTCCTTAAAGTACACGGTAATGACAACAAGATAATTTTCTATATTTTAGATTATCTTTAAATAAGTAATACCCCAAACCTTTAGATGAGTTTCTTAAAGAAGCTGACCATTGTTGGAAGAATTGGTCTATTAAAGTGCGCTTAATTATTTGACCTACATCGTTTTTTAGTTATTGTTGACTGATTTAACCAATAAAAGGAGTGTCCAGTACTATCTAAGATATTCTTTATATAATTTGACCATTTAGAAAAAAACGAGATGACTGCACAATGTTTTGATAACATATATAAACCAATTTAGAGTGCTTTGATGTTATAATTCTATTCCAGAATGTGACCATTCTTGATTTGACAGTAACCTCTATTGGATACCTCCCAAATTCGGCATACAACATGTATCTTGGTGTACTTTTCTTACACATTTACCAATTTTTCGCAGAAAAGAGCAATGGACATTTTCAATAAGGTCTAAATTACTGAAACCCACACCTCACACCCGTAGATTAGAATAGGTAGGATAGTGTTGTCAAACAACTTTAACTTAAGATCCACGGGAAGGTCAAGGTTATTAATTCTTGAAAAAAGAGCAAACATTGCCCGATTAGCTTGGGAAACTAAATATTTAATACATTGAACAAAACTGCCAGAAGATGAAAAAGTAACACCTAAATATTTGTATACTTTAACAATTTCGATATTATGATCATTTAGAGTAAAATGGTAATTTTGAGGTTTATTTGTTCCGAAAACAATAACTTTCGTCTTAGAATAATTAACTTTAAGTTTCCATTTTTTACAGTAAGCAGCAAAATTGTCGAGACATTCCTGGAAGTCCTGTTCATTATCACTAACAATTACAGTGTCATCAGCGTATAAAAGTGTAAGTATCTTAATAAACATAATGTCATCATCTATATCTGCACTTATATCGCAATTCCGTTATTACTCCTACACAAAAAATCTTCCAAATCATTAAGATAAAGAGAAAATAAAATTGGTGATAAATTTTCTCCCTGACGGACACCACATAGGCTTTGAAAAATTTCAGAGATGCGACCTTTAGATGAAACACAAGATTTAACATTTTTATACATATTATTAATAACATTAAATATTTTGCCACGAATTCCAGTTTTGAATAATTTACTCCATAATCCTGATCTCCAGACTAAGTCAAATGCTGAACTAAAATCAATAAAACAACAGAACAATTTCTTTTTACTTGATCTAAGCTTTTCAATCAAAAAATTAAGTGTAAAAATATGATCATTTGTGGAGTAACTAGATCTAAATCCTGCTTGATTTTCATTAAGCAAATTATTATTGTTTAAAAATTGCTTTGATTCTATTATCTAAAATTGATGTAAAAATCTTACCCAAGCAACTCAAAAATAGTAATTGGCCGATAATTATTAGGTTCAAGGGGGCTACCTTTATTTTTAAAAATTGGCTGGATAGTGCCTATTAACCAGGAGTCGGGTAAAATACCTGTATCCAAAATTTTATTAAAAAGTTTGACAATAGATAGGTGTCATAACATTTCTTGTACTTTTAATATATTCATTCGAAATTCTATCAAAATAAGACGTTGCTTTGTTATTTTTGCTATTTTGTATTACTTTATTTATTTCCTCTTCTGCGATAGGTCTGTTTAATGAGTCAATATCTAGTGTATTTATAAAAGATGTATCATCATAAGGCTCGCTGTAATCATCATGTCGAGTTTCATTTATTGATTTAAAATAGTCAAAAAAAGTTTCAATATCCGGAGACTGCTCTGTTTTATTATTATTGATACTATTTAATAAACGCCAGTAGTCTTTAGGCTTATGTGAATTCATGTACCGTAATTTTTTCTCATGACGTAGGTTGTGCGCGGATACATGTGTATTGATTATTTTTCTGTATTTTCGGCTCGCCACGAAAAGTTTGTGTTTGTTTAACCTTGACCTATTTAATTGATATACTTTTCTCGCGTTATTATAAATATTTCGTGCACGATTGCACTGTGGCCCGAACCAAGGTTTACATTCGGACTTCTTTTTATTAAAAGCTGGGCTTGAGGTTTTAAATGTTAATTTCGCTGTGTTTTGAAAAAGACGTTATTTTATAAGTAATTTTGGATCATCACAGATATTTTCTCTTGCAGTAACACCGTAATTTCAGCAATAGATGAAGTATTTAGATTTTTTATAAAATCATCTTTTTTATTTTCTTTCCATTTTGGTGGCCGATCTACACCATCGTTGAAAACAGTATTATTAGCACGTGCGGTATTTTCGTAATTAATATTCAAGCAGGTTTCAAGCAAATTGTGACCGTCCGAGAGTAACGGGTCTGTTTCTACTATTTTAAAGTCGGTAATATATTGCAACACCGGAAGTGACGACATTGAGTAGTCAATAACGGAAATATTACGGAACGTATAGGAGCCATCCTGGTCTGAACCTAGCCTACCGTTATGAATAAAAAGACCATTATTTTTGCAAATATCTAACAATTTCTGGCCGAGCCTATCGACCTTATTACATTTTGAAGACCTATTAATTTCAATATTTAAATATGATTTTGTTGAGCTATTTTACATTTTTGATGTACATAAGTATGAAGTATTTTCATTGGGCATATGAAAATCTTGATATCTTACATAGACAATTTTGTAACACACCCCTGGATCACTTTTAATGTCAGCGATTGGTACCCATTCGGATGTTGACACCACCCTTTGAGGTAGGGGTCTCTCTGAAAATTCTTGAAAAAATTGCTGTTGTACGGATACTTTACATTAAAGAACAAAAAAACAGCTTCTTTTTTACATGCTTTTCCTTACAAAGTACTGACGATACAATATGAAACATGGGACGCATATACCTAATACTAATTACTTATTATCAAGTTATAACAAAGATTTATTTCACTCTAGTGTTTATTGTCTGTAATAAATTCAAGGTAAGAATAATTAAGTGCTATAGTGTTGTTATATTATAGGTTATAAAGGTTCTGTAGAATGACATATATAATTTCCTGCAGCTTTATTATATTTCATAACAGATGTGTGACTTGTTGTTATTTGTAATGTAAAATATTAAAAGACGCTTAATTTAGATGAAAACAATAAATATGCAACTAAATGATAAACTATTCACATAAAATATTATGAATAACAAATGAGCACTTTTATTTAAAGCCCTGTCTGTATTGAGATAAAAATAAACGAATACTGTTTATGAGCATTCATATGTAGATGCACATACATTGTATTATACGAAAGACCGGTAGTGCCATTTCGACTTCATGAATTCCCGATTTCATCTTCATGAATTCACATATTTTACTTCGTGAATTCACGTTTCAACATACGGAATTCATGAATTCACGATTTCAGCTTCATGAATTCACGATTTCAACTTCACGAATTCACGATTTCAACTTCATGAATTCACGATTTCAACTTCACGAATTCACGATTTCAACTTCATGAATTCACGATTTCAACTTCACGAATTCAACTTCGTGAATTCACGATTTCAACTTCGTGAATTCACGATTTCAACTTCATGAATTCACGATTTCAACTTCGTGAACTCGTGAATTCACGATTTCAACTTCACGAATTCACGATTTCAACTTCACGAATTCACGATTTCAACTTCATGAATTCACAATTTCAACTTCAAGAATTCACGATTTCAGCTTCATGAATTCACGATCTTAACTTCAAGGTATATGCCACGTGATCGTGACGTCATTTGTTGCCATATTGGATAGCTAAGAAGTTGCGTGAAAAAAATGGTCAGTGATCTTTTACTTTTATAAGTTTTAAATATATCATTATTTTCCATTATAAATCGGTTAAAAGTATTAATAGGAAAATTATTCATATTAGTTGGTTTAAAAAGAAAATATATAGGGATTTAGAACACATAAATTTAGCTTTATCCTGAATAGGACACCGGGGTCTAAACCAAAAGTTTTTATATCAAAATACTCTTTAAACTATACATCAGGGTTCAATCTGCGCACCTGTTTGTCAGAATTGCATTTGCGTGTACAAGATATAATATAGTATGTAATTGTATTGTTTCATCTAATTGCAGATGCTGGTGTTATCTTTCATCATTATTTCATATCGTTTCGACATTTTCAACTGGGAAACATATATACAAGTAATATATACTGAATTAATATTGTTTAGTATAAATATATATATAAAAGCAGAAGGAGTTACAATTGGTTCTTGACCCGTGCAAAAGTAAATTGAATTTAACAAAAAGGAGTTTTTAATACCAACAACTGCATATGACAATCTATAATAGTACTATTTAAAACTAATATAATTTGCTCTGTGTTTGTATGTGTGTATATTTAAAAATAATATAATTTAGGATAGTTTATTGGAAGTATAGGTTAAGTATAGGCCAGTACAATGTAATAAACAAATATATATACCCTATAACATCCGGGTCCAAACTGCGTATGTCACATCGATGGATACAATTAAAACCTTTTGGGTTTGCAATTTATGGGGCCGTAGAAAAATACAGCCGTTCAACTCTATGTCTTGAAGTTGCAACCAGTAATAATGATCCACAGGTTAATACAAAAATGCTACTTGGACACCATAACCAGCTTATGCGGGATCGTTCAAACAATAACGAGTGATCGAGAAACTTATAATGTGACTGTCATGGATAAGGACATGACGTGGACCATGCAGCGGAGAAAATTTATGTCACCACTCTGCTGGTTCAACGTCAAGTTTACAATTTGAGATCAAACAAGTTTAATGCTCTTCAGTACTTCTTTTAAAATTCGAAAATTTTCTTCAACCATGAGCATAAATGCTCAAACTTATAAGATGTGATACAAAACTCATACCACTTTGTGCTGACTTTGGGTCGTGGTCATCCTTAACGGTCAAAGGTCAAATATCATCCAATTTTGTGTTTGCTCTGAAAGTATTTTGCCCAATCATGGGTTTCCATAAAATTTGGATCATACCAATGCATTGCAATGGGTAGAACCTATGTCACGGCCTTGCAGACTCAATGTTAACGCAAAGTTTAACTATCACACAATTACTGTAGAAATCCTTTTATACTGAAGATTTTTTTACTTGATTTTAATGTTTACGTTAATAAGGCAATGTGCAGATACCATTTAATTTCTGTGCAAAATTAAGGTCACCTTTGAGGTAAATGATTTCATTTAAAAATATTTATAAATCATTCTACCAAATAGGCTGTGTCAAAAAGATCATATGGGGGTGGGAATTCGTCACTCCTGTGCCAGCTCCAGTTTATAAATGGACTGTCTTCATATTTAGACTAAACATCTTTTAGGACAAAACATTTATGAAGATCAAACTAGCTTTCACTTGACATTCTCACTTTTGCGGTAATTGACAATAAAACTATGTAATTAGTATATGGAAATTATAAATACCTAGACAAAAATAGCATTTCAATATAAAATTGCAATGCATCTATGTGTGTGCGTGTGCGTGCGTATGCGTGTGTGCGTATACGTCTAAAGTCTTAACTCTGACAGTTTAAGTAAGTAAAATAGTCAATCATATGAATTTTATAGGTTAGAAAATATCACAAAAAATGTACCCAAGTGACTATAGCTAAGTTATCTATAAATGAATTTGTCTATATACATGGACATAACATTTTTTGAGGATAAACTTTCAAGTTGACTTACAATGACCCTGCTTCATAAATGACTTTTTGTATGTCAAGTCATCTTTTTTCTCGAAATATTGATGTGACTTTTGGGATCACTTTATTTCCAAATTGCTACAAGTTTATTATTGTATGTCCTATCAAATCTCATTCCGATTCAGGAACCGGTAGATAAAATTTTCATGAACTTGAAATATCAATGCAATGTAACGATGTACTTTTTAAAGTTCTGTAACTCTGATAGGTAGGTTAAGTCTCTTTGGTCTTTTTATTCAATTTAACGTCAGAATATTATTGTTTTCTTAGTTATCTGCCCTTTTGTTTTTACCAAATTCATGTTTGGCATATTATTATACTCTTCTATTTTCAAGGCAATTAATTGTAATTATTATTGGTTCAATGATAGAACACAATGAAATATAGGTTTAGATCAATTTTGACATTAGAAAACTCCATTTTCAAATAGTTGAAAGTGGTGTGTGAGAATATGAATCACCTTCAGTGGAAATTTTGAATATGACTTATATTAATTATGTCACATGAATGATTTGATACGTAAGAAATTATACTTTATTATAGACGCATGAACAAAAGTGCATCCTATTGTACAAGATACTTATCTTTTAACAATTATTGACTACTTACAAAATTAGAATTTAGAAAAGGACAAAGACTTTCGATTTAGACATGTATATTATACTCCTAATACAGATAGGGTGTACATACTGGTCACCTTGTCCATTCATCTTTCACTCATATTCCGAGACAAAGGGATATTTTGAGACAAAGGGGAAATAATTTAATTTAACTGACAAAAGATGTAAAGATCACTCAGAGGAATTGCAGTAACCGAGAACCATAATTCTGCTTTGTTTAATTTTTCAAATTGTTTCCCCCCTTGTAATGGATTTTTTTTCAATTTTGTTCAAAGATTTTATTTAATGTTGATGTAAATCAAACATTGAACATATACCTCGTTGATCGTCCTTAAATTATGCCTCTCTGAGTGGGGGCATTTATATTAGCACTTGTTCGTCCAGCTGTCTGTCCGTCCGTTCAAAAATATTGTGTCGCCTGTATCTGAAGTATTGAAGCTAAAGTCAAGAAACTTCACAGGAATGTTGATCAGCGTGTGGTGTTGTGCACCCGGGGTTTCAAATGTGGATTAGTTTGGAATTGGTCGAGTAATGGTCCCTCACTTACTCAAAATTTGCAATTTTCAACTTGTGTCGCCTTGATATTTAAAACTGCTGGAGCTAGAGTAAAAAAAACTTGAATGTTGACCAGCATGTTAAGCTAAATATCTGAGCTTTCACGTGTAGATTTATATAGACTTGTTAGAGTTATGGTCCTTGAATTGTGTCAATTTTTTCAATTTCATAATTGTATTGCATGTTACTCAAAAAACCCTGGAGCTAGTCAAAAAACTTCATAGGAATGTTGATGAGCATGTACACCTAGGTAATACATCAGATTTTTATCAACCATTCTGTATTTCTATTTTTACCTTCACTCTGGTATTACAAAGTATATTTTCTGAAATCATTATTTTATCTAATAATTTCTTTTTACACACTTGGCGTCTTTGATTAACTTTAATCCTTCTCCATTGGTTCATTTTGTTTTTATCCTCTCTTTTAGCTCATGCCTGTACAATTGAACTATTTAAGCGTTTATTTATTATTGGGTTTGTCATTTTTATAACAAAATAAAAGAGAGATACATGGAAACAATTCAGCACTTCAGAAATGAAGTGTCTAGACATATAATTGTATCTAGAAGCATTGGATGAATGGAGGCAACTGTGTCCTATAGACACATTTCTAGGTTTTGTCTTACATTTGATGGGTCAATTTGGTTGAACCTGTACTACTAATATCTAATATAGATTGTAACACTTTATCACACAATCTTAACTTATTCATCTCCATGCAATGAAATAAATGACAGATGTTGAACGATTATTTCATCAAGCCGTGTTTTTTCCTTAGTTCCTTAATTTGTTATGTTTGTTTTTATTTTCAGGATTTGTTCAAATTAAAGTAAATTTCACGAACATTGTTTATATTGTTTATCTACATCCAGCAAAGTGACATTTTGTTTATCAATAGATTAAAATACGACTATATCCTCAGCAGAACTATTAAAAATTGTCTTCTTACGTTTGTGAATAACTGTTACCTTCCATGTAGATTTAGTGCCGCTGCATTATACAGTGTCCTGTTTTGTGCCAGTTATATGACATCTATTGAAATGCAAAACATTTGTCTCCGGAAGCCTTGTATTGCCCTTCTGTATTTTTATAGATAAAAAGAGCGAGATTTTTGCATTATCGAATGAAAGTTTAAGCGCCATTCAACGTTAAATTTGTCGCATGCTTAACTAAATCCTTGTGATAATCAAAATGTAAAAAAACATTCGCGATGATAAACGTTTATTCTCGTGTTTCATGTTTACAGCACCAGTGACTACAATAAATGTTTTTTTTTAAAGAGAATGTATTATATGTAGCTACTTATTAGCTATTAACAAGAGCAGTGCACTCGACTTTTCTTAGTGCTTGGTAGGAAAATAAGAGTCTGGATAATGTGGAATTTTCTAAGGTCAAATAGGGCCATATTTCTTTCAAAATCCATATTAGAGTAACGGGTCTTAGATATAGCACATTATGCTTCCGATTACGTTTCAATCCTTCCTCTAAGTAGTTTTAGAGAAACCAGCTTGGACGCAAATACTTAACCAAAGTGTGACGTCTACACTGACATCTGAGTGAGTATTAAATCGCTACCTAGTCTTCCAGTCGACCAATTACAACAGATTTAGTCAATCGTAAAACTTAACAGGCGATATTATAAATGCCTCAAACAGGACACCATAGAAACGGATTGAAATTTGTAGCGAGCTTGATAGCGTAATTCGGGAGGTTTAGTTTATCGAAGATAGAATTAAATGAATAAATTTGATAGCCAATTCCAGGAACAAAGCTACTGTTGACTATCGATGAAACAGTTGTTCGTTGGATGAAGCTTGTTTACCGTCTGTTATTCTATTAGGATAAAACAACAATGATATGACATTTACTGTCAACGCCCGCCCTACCACTGAAAAAAAAGATATAAATCAACGGCCATTGTGTTAAGAATGTAAATTAGAAAACTTAACAACTTAGTGGTCCACAACATTTATCCCTATAAGATTGACGCAATACATGTTGATCGACATAATCAATTTTAGTAAATTGACTCTCTTTTGAATGCATCCATAAAACATTATAATGAATGAAAGTCCATTTTGTCTGATTGAAATATAGTTATCAGTTAAAGTATTTATTAATTTATCTGTTCTTTACACTTAATCGTCGTATAAATCGGTTCCTTTTCTTTTCTTCAAAAGTGTATTTACAAACATGAAAAAGGCGGTTTGCTTAGAAAAGCAATTTATCAACGGCTTCGCCTCGAACAATATGTTGTTTATCCTAGCAAACTGTCTTACGTGTGTAAGAAGACACTTTAGAAGAAAAACTCTTACTGTATCCATTACGTAATTGAGGAAATTGTGTAAAGTTCTGAAGGAATGAACTGACCGTTAAAGCAACCATCTCGCCCAAAACGGGTCTAAAACATCAACAGTTATAAAATATGCATAGGAGAAAAAATACAGTTTCCACGAGGTTCTATAATTGATATTTTTGTAAGCAGCGGCTCTAAAAGAAATAAAAAAGAAATTAAAAATATTTTGGCAATCGGCTGAAGATTCAAAAATCACAATTTGAAAAAAAGTAAATACAAATAAAGCTTTTATTTACCATTCAAATGACCTACTATATAATAAGTAACACTTTTACAGTTTCAGTTTGATTAAACACATGCACGTAGATCACGCGTAACAACGCGTTCTTATCAATCATTATTCGTACAATAACAGTAAAATCACAGTAAATATTAAATCATATGAAAAAAACATCAATTAGAAAATCATATTCTGAATACTTAACATACATGCTTTTTTTTCTTTAAAAACGTATGGCTTGCAAATTTATGAATTCCAGTTGAATTAAGAGGAAAATATATTTCACTGGTTCTTGTTCAAGTTGTTTTCATAATGACTAATTAAATTGAACCAATTGTATAATTAAGTGAAATATACAGTTTGGAAACTAATGTGTACCATCAACATCGTCTTATGAGCACAAGTAGCTTCAAATTATTAAAGTGACCTTGACCTTGGAGGTAGGAACATGTGTCTTACAAAAACACGTCATCTTGATGTGGTAGACTTTTGTGCCAAGTGCTTTTAAAACTCTTCAAAAATGCATGACAAACTTATTGTCCGGATACGAATGTGTGTACCTATAATCTCTAATTGTGATAGCGCGAACCTTCAAAATATAAGTGTGACATTGCCCTTTGAAGAAGGGACCTGGTTCTTGAACGCGTCACAACGTTGTAATATGAAAAACATTTGTGCCCAAATTATGTCAAAATCCCTCAGTACATGACAAAGTTACAGTCTGAACATGATTGTTGTGAAAGTGGGGACGGGACGCAAAAACGGACATGAGCCTTAGAAGTAACACATCGTCTTGATGTTGTTAACATTTGTGCCAAGTTATTTTAAAATTCTACCATGCAGGATAAAGTTACAGTCGGACATGAATGTTAATCTGCAAACTCTTCTCAAGAAAATGAGTACCTTCAAACGATTTGACTATAAGTGTGGCCTTGACCTTGAAGGTAGGGACATGAGTCTTAGACGCGACATGTCGTCTTGATGTGGTTAACATTTATGCCTAGTTACTTTAAAATCCTTAGATGCATCGCAAATGTACAGTCCAGACACTGATGTGTGTACCTTAAAACACTAATTGTGATAAATTGAAACTTCAAAATGTTTGTGTGACATTAACCTTACAGGTAGGGCCGTGATTCTTGGACGCGACCCATCGTCTGATGGATGCGGTAGACATTTGTGCCAAGTTATTTCAAAATCTCTCAATGTAAGACAAAGATACAGACCGGACATGATTGTGTGTACTTATTAACTCTAATGTGTGTACATGTACCAATTACCTCTAATTGTGATAATTCGAAATTTCAAAATGTAAGTGACATTGACTTTTAAGGTAGGGACGTGATTCTTAGACGCGACACATCATTTTAATGTGGAAGACATTTGTGCCGAGTTATTTCAAAATCCCACAATGGTAGACAAGGTTACAGATCGGACAGGAATGTAGGAGGGACGCACAGGCAGACAAAAGATGCTATTTTAATATGCACCCTTCGGGAGCATAAAAACTTGCATTTTCTTTTACCGTTCAAGAACAGGCTCTTGCATTTTTTTTTAAATTGTGCTGTCTATATCAACATTGATACAGTTACTGGAAAATTTACCAATTGTAGACCAATCAACTTTAAAGAAAATAAAAACCATTTAACCAGGTAATAATAAATTAATGTTCACCATTTTATGCTTCTTAATTAAAAGGACAAATTGGCAAGACGCAAAAGTCAAATTTCCTAAAATGTTAAAATTGATTATGAAATATGAACCGAAATAAATGAATAATAAAAGAAAATTTCCATACAAGCAACATAACGAACAATTATTCTATTACGATGAAATATACATATACGGATTAAAGGCATCCTCTGAACTCCAAACTTCTCTTTCGCTTGAAGTAATCAGATCAATCAACTTCATGAACTCTGGAAGGCAACCCCGTCTGTTCAAATTACTTAAATACAATCAAGCAAACACTGTCTTTGAAAAATATTTCCATCATTGTATAAGTCTGTTTGATTTGAACAAATTTATAAAGAAGACTACGCATTGACGTCGAAGCATACTCCACAATGATTCGATCCGTTGATTAGACGATAAAACTTCAGTCCGCTACATGGTCGTCCGTATATTCTAAGCTTTGGGTCATTATTACTGGTTCCAACTTCAAGCCACCCAATTTTACGACTGTATCCGGCCCCATGAATTGCAAACCCAAAATGTTTTAGTTTATCGTATCCATCGATGTGCCAAACGGAGTTTGGACAAGGACACGAATTCTTCCTCCGAAGAAGCCGCTTGTTTTTTTTCTTTCCATGCCATTTTAATCTGCTATCCATATGAATCTTATCACTGTTGACCGATGTGCATTCAGGCCATATTTAAGTTTAATTCTTTTCCACATTTCTTTATAACCAAAATATTTACCACTCCCAGATAGTTCACTAAGAATTGCACGAAAAATATCTTCATTATTCGATCTTACTGATCGCCTATATAAATTTATTCTCTTTATGATTTTCATGTGACGATAACTAACTTTCATTCCATGAATCAACAGAAGACTAGCTAATATCTCTTTGTATTTAGCATTTATATACCACCGAGAAATACTGAACTATCAAATCCATCATCGCTTCTTTATACACAATACATTCTCCTGTTGCCAATGCAAGAAATGCCATAGAAATAATGATGAAAGATAACACCAGCATCTGCATTTAGAAGAGAAAAATACAATTATTTAAAATATTATATCTTGAACACGACCAACTCCAATTCTGACAAACAGATGCACATAGATTGAACCCTGATATATATTTTATACAGTATTTTAAAATATAAAGCTTTGGTTTAGACTCGGGGTCTAATTCAGGATATAGACGAATTTATGTGTTCTACATCACCATATATGTTCTTTTTTAAACAAACTTATATGATTTATTTTCCTACAAATACTTTAAAGTATTTAAAATGAAAATAATGATATATTTAAAACTTATATAAGTAAAAGAGCACTTACCATTTTTTCACGCAATTTCATTATCCATTCAATATGGCGGCAAATGACGTCACGGCCACGTGGCATATACGTTGAAGTTGAAATCGTTAGTTCGTAAAGTTGAAATCATGAATTCGTGAAGTTGAAATCGCAAGTTCATGAAGTTGAAAACGTAAATTCGTGAAGTTGAAATCGTGAATTAATGAAGATGAAATCGTGAATTCGTGAAGTTGAAATCGTAAATTCACAAAGTTGAATTCATGATGTTGAAATCGTGAATTCGTGAAGTTGAAATCGTAAATTCGTGAAGTTGAAATCGTGAATTCATGAAGTTGAAATCGTGAATTCATGAAGTTGAAATCGTGAATTCGTGAAGTTGAAATCGTGAATTCGTGAAGGTGAAATCGTGAATTCATGAAGTTGAAATCGTGAATTCATGAAGTTGAATTCGTGAATTCGTGAAGTTGAACTCGCGAATTCATGAAGCTGAAATCGTGAATTCGCGAATTCGGTATGTTGAAAACGTGAATTCACGAAGTTAAAAATGTGAATTCTTGAAGATGAAGTCAGGAAATCATGAAGTTGAAATGGCACTACCGGTCTTTCGTAGTATTAACATTCTATTGACTGTAATAATTTATCATCTGGAATGAATTTTCGGAACAGCTGCAAAATATGCTTAACTTAGGGACTTACTGTACATAATCAGGTCCTACATTATCGTTTTGGTTAAATGTATTGTTGCATAAAACCTGCGCACCTAAGTATACATGTATATAAAAAGATGCATTAGCGGATAGCTTCTCGTGATCACGCGCCGTTGTTGCACTTCTGTTAATGCGTGACTCAGGCCAAAATACAGCTGAATTAAATGACGGCCGCGGGAGTTTAATAAACAACAAAATAAATGTCAAATTAAATCGCATAAACACTTGAAAAGCATGGCAAAAAGGTTCCTTTATACGAAACACAGATAGCGGAAGATAAAACCTTCTATTTCATGCATTTTTCTTTCTTCTGCAGATGTTATTGCACGAAAAAGGTAAATTTACCCTTTATTGTTTAAAGATAATGCTTTGTTGAAATATTATGTTGCGATTAATAAAATTATATATGACAGGCACATCATTAATCATCTCGGCAACTGATTAAAACGTTCACCCTCAATCAGTACTAGGGTTTTATTTCACTAGAGTTTCATCTGTCCTTTTTGCTCTTTTTTTGCTTGAATATACATGATTGTGTAAATAATATTGTTTTTGGTTACAAAATTATGTAAATTTGGCATTTCATCCCACAACCATTGTTCATGTGAGGAAGCTATCCAGCTAGCTTACGGAACGTCGGTGGTTCTACTCAGGTGCCCGTTCGTGCCTGAAATAATGCACGGAAGGGAACCTGAGGTCTTCCTCCACCAGTAAAGCTGGAATGTCGCGATATGACCTATACTGTGTCGATGTGACGTAAAACCCAAAACAAACAAACCCACAACCATTGTCCCAGTACATGTGTTTGTAACATACATATGTATCATGTCACACGTATAAACAAATACACAATACAGCCTTTCTTCTGATACAATAATTTACAATAATACTTTATTGCAAATCATATAATCATGTAAACTAAAAAGTGACATTCGGTAGACTCAGAAATCTTTTTTGTTCGCTTTTTAAGTGCATGTCAAACATTTAGTTGATTAAATTGACGTTTTTCGCAGAATTATTGACACTATTTTTTATACTTTTTTAATTTTATAAACATCATTTATTATAACGCTATCTTTCTGCGTTTACAATTTTCAATCACGTGCAAAATGTTCACCCAGTTTCGCAGTATTGGCTCTTCATTCACATAAACTAGTGTGTTTATCCAATAACATCATTTTCGTAAAATCATCTGTGTATGAACTGGGTCGGTGGTACTATATTCAATTAAACAATTTTCAATGATTAATTTATTTTCATTTCGATCTAGTTTTCCCTGAGTTTCCAAATTGTCTCATATAAAGTTAGAAATTAGATTAAGAAACATATTAGGAATGTCATTAAGATTCAAGTCATAAACATTTTAATGAGAATCTTCTGAAACATACACATTAATTTCAAACATATTTTTTCAAACCTTAACATATAAAAAAACATCATTTATTCATCCAACATATTTTTTGTACCATCCATTAAAAGACACAATCAAAACCAGTTGGAAACAATTCCTTTTTTGCTGGGTTAAGCGACCTTTAGTATTTTTTTTTTATTTTGGCTTTGTTAATGTTATGTTAAAGTCGTGATTAACCAAATGAACTTCCCATATCGTACGTTTCCTTGACATTTTGAATACCGAAATAATTTATTAGCCGAAATGTAACACTAATATCTTGAACGCTAATTGCGTAATAAACATTTAAAGACAGTCATTTTCAAAGTTAACGATAAAATAGGCAATGCAAATTGTTAAACAAGGAAGATTATTTTCTAACAAATGAGGAATTAGGCAAATTTTTATATCAACAAATAATTTAAATGCACCACTAAAGAAATATTGCCATTACATCAATATCTGTATGATATCATTGTACCGCACACGGTTAAATATATGAATAATTGTTATACATGGACCGTACAGATGTTGAAGCAACAGTTAACAAGAGGTTTCAACGAAGTCTGACTTTCAGAAATACTTTTAAACTTCCAAAATTGCTTACAGTGCAACAAGCTTGTCTTAAAAAAATTTCATTATTCATATAGACAGAAAGCAAAGCTAATTTTATACAAAGTAAAATGAACTACACTATATAATCATTCTGAAACTTTCTTTTCTCAGATAATGTTTCTGACGGTAATTTCATTTGTTTGTTTGTTTTGGTTTAACGTCACACCGACACAGTGTAGGTCATATTGGGACATTCCAGCTTAACTTATGAAGGAATACCTCGGGTGCTCTTCGTGCATTATTTCAGGCACAAACGGACACCTGAGTAGAGACACCGACGTTCCGTAAGCTAACTGGATAGCTTACTCGCATGAATGAATCCAAAGTCCCTGTCGGGACTCGAACCCATGGTAATTCCGTATGAAAGCAATGATAAACCGTATGATGCATACACGTAGATGTCACAATATTTAACAAATTACGTCATGTTATTAACCAGAAGTATTTTAATTTTACTATCTGATGCTCACTTACAAGTTACATTCAACAGCAATCAAATTTTGTGCGGTCCCGTTATGAATTATTAAATCGATAATTTATATATAAGACAGGCAAACCTTAATTTATTATTGCAATTTTTTATTTGTAGCTTTGGTAACAAAAATACAAAGTTTTATGGAATTCTACTCAGTATTTGTGTTCCCGTCTTTCCATTTAAGTATGTAGACTTATTTGTTTTTGTAATTAAGCTTATAACAGAATCATTCTTAAAAAAACCTTAACCCCTAAAGAACGCTGAAAGCGGCAATTGAAAATTTAGCAGGTTCGTTTCAATATGAAAATCAACATTTTTATTAATTAAAATAAATATGAAATAAGATTTTTACAGAAGATAACATTATGACAAAGTTAAATTATTATGCGAACGTGAAACATGAAACAACTTGTATATATACAATATTACATACTGGGTATAACAATACAAGGTATTAAAAATATGTTGAGATGAATTGGTCCATCTCTAATGAATGCAGCATTTACTATTTATGCTGAAAACAGTATTACGGAAGCTTAAATTTAACTTATTTCGCATACCACATTATAGATACATTTTATTCAAGAACAAATGACCTGACAAATTAATGATAGAACTCATGACAATAAACACTTATTGAGCAGACACAGCTACAAGTATGTAAATGTTATATTATATCAATTGTTGAATGAATGATACCACTTGCTGTCAAAGACAAGTAATATCAAAGTACTTTTAAAAACCTCAACCAATAAGTTTATTTTTCAATGCAATTGAGGACTTGTGATTATGACTAAACAATCTAAAGCTTTCACTCCTACATAATGACTCATCTTTTAACTCTGTTTGAATTCGTTGACAAGGTTAATACCACAAACAACAGCATGATGTCCCCACTAATCACATTGTGTTTAAACAAATGTATAAACTCAATTATTATTCAGGACACAGCGTGTTCTCCGATTGACTCACATTTATCAAGATTTATAACGCATGTTTGGGCAATGAAATGTTTGTTCATGTATGACTTACACATATTACATAGTGTTTATAAACATTGCCAATTATAACCAATATTTAAACCATTTAACGCTTACGTTCATATTTGATTCATTCTCAATCATGATTTTATTTTTATACATATGACGATTATAACTATTAAATGTTTGCATATGTATTAGCATTCCCTAACAATTACAATTTTCAAAGATTTTTTTTTTTTTTAAACAACATTTAAATATTTTTCAGTTCTTAAACAAAAGTAAAGAACTTCGATTGATTATATCGTTTTAAAACAGACAATATGTATATCAATATTCCAAAAAAGATTCACTGGTTGTTTTCGTTCATTTTTGTTTCCTTTTTATTTAGGATGATGTTTAATTTGTTTAAGAAATTTTATATTTAATTTGTAGAAAATCTATTTATTATTGGCGATGGTATTTTATTATAACACGAATTCACTTTCAGTGTGTTTATTTTTATGTGAAACATGTTCAATATTTAACGATATGATGTCATTATCCAAAGTGGTGTCATTTTCAAAATGTGAATAATAATTTTTTCTTTATTATCCTGTGATGAAAATAATCTTAAGAAGTTCTCTTTATTAATGTATGCCATGCCAACTAGAGAGAAGTCTAATATTAATCTGTATGTTTCAAGAATTTACAAATCTGCCTCTTCTTTATTTTAGTTCGACCATCAGAAAATAAAAACAACGGTTGTAGTCACCGCGGCGTCGCCGTCGGTGTCACAATTTGGTTAAGTTTTTCGTGCATGTTATTAATGTCTCCAAAACTACTTACGGGGATGGGTTGAAACTTCACACACTTGTTCTATTTGATTATATAAGATGTTCATAAAACTGAGAAACCTTTTACAGAGTAATGTCCTTTCTCTTACTGCCAAGCATTTAACGAACTGTCTTACAGTCAGCTCTATTATAAGCATTTGTATATTATAATTTTCATTTTCTGTTTTGCTTATTTGCTGTTTTTCTCAGTTCGAAAATTTGAAATTTGATTTCAGCATAATTTGAATCATTAAGTTATATTGTTTCATTTTAAAAGTATTAGAAATCAAGCTTTAATTAACCTCAAATATTTAAATGTTTTGTGACATATGTTTAATGGCACTGAAATAATCAAGTTCACTTTCAATCTCACATGTTTGTGTTGTTTTTTCTATTCAAGCAATAAAATACCAAAATTACAGAAATATTGAAGAATCAGTTGCCTGTTTCCTTCTTGTTCAAAAGTAATGTTGAGTTTTCTATGAGAAATTTGAATTTTATGTTTATATTGCACGAAATCCTTGTTGAAATGTTTATTACTTTAAGCTTTACGACATTTCCAATCTGCCTCCTAATTTGATTTTAAGGAATATATTAGGCATTATGAAATCCAGGGAACTTGCATGTTGCATGTTTTATATGTTTTCCTGTTGAATACAAATAGGATCTTGTGGTGCAAATTGAATTAGATGTTTTAATACAAAAATAACAACAGAACAATAATAATTTTAGAGTTATCAAATTTTCTTTGCATTTGCATTATTTACCAAAACATGTTGTGTGGGAAAGATGACACGACGCTACAAAATAAAAGATATTATATTAGAAACAAAGCTCGTATTTTATAATTAATAAATATTTCTTAAATAATGTATTTTAAGGTAGAGTGAGAAGTATTTACAAGTATTGGTAATATGAAATCTAACATTTCGAAGTAGGAATGAGATAGATGAATTAACATTATATTTGGGAATTTGATTCAACTTTTTTCAGACAATTTAATAGCTTCACCAAGAAAACAAGACGGTATTGCCATATAAATTGAATTGTGTACTATACTTATGGCTTATACTAAAACAAATATGATTGTATGGACAAAATAAAGTTCATCGCAATAAAGTGAACAATCCGTGTATATCTACATGAGTAAAGAATAATTAACAAGGAAGGGCGACATTTAATGAACGTGTCCCTCAACATTTTAACTGCTGTTTGTGACAGGCAATGGTAAAATTTCAAACTAGTTGACTTATATATTAATTTGAAGTGACAATGAAGTTTGCATGTCAAAGGAAATATATAAGTTCACTTCGTCAATGCCATGACAAAATGACAAATTGATTACAGTACGATTTTTGTTTAAAAACATTTCTGACAGTTCCTGTAAAGTTGCGTCGTTGAATATCAATTATTTGTCATTAATGCAAGGTGACATAATGTTCACTTTGAATGTGTTGACATAAACAACAGTTGCATTATATTCGTTTCATGGCTATCTAAATAATATTCACACTAACATTATGATAATTGCTGTAAGTTACTTGACTGCATTAGAATTCCCAATAAAATACTTACCTCGATATCAGATTTAGAGATAAAACATTTGAGCCGCGTCACGACAATACCAACTGAATGCGTTTGCTACCAGCATGGATCCAGACAAGCCTGCGTATCCGCGAAGTCTGATGAGGATCCATGCTGTTTGCTATCAGTTTCTCTACTTGTAATAGTGTTTGTAAGCGAACAGCATGGATCGTGATCAGACTGCGCGGTAGCGCAGGCTGGTCTCGATCCATGCTGGTCGCAAACGCATTACGTTGGTTTTGTCGTGTCGCGGCTTATATGTGTATATAAAAATGAAGTAAATAGATAGAGGTATGTTTAATTTTTAATTTTTTTTTCCACAGAAACAATTCAAATAAGTAATCATGTCATGCAAAATGCAAAAGTGGTGATCACGGCACTTTCAATGTAATGTTATACGTTCGTGCCATGCATGAAAAGCGATGTATGGTCTTCCAGAAAAGTGTTATAGTCATTACGGTCAAAGCTAATTGATGGAAAACTCATCGTTTCGTACAATACTTATTTTAAAAGCCCAGATTTTAAATGAATCTCCTTTAGAATAATACACTATTTTGAAACAATAAATAACATACATCACAATTCTGCCCAGTTTAATGATGTTTGGTTATTTTACCTGAAATCCAAGTGATAATGGACAAGAATCATATGCAGTTTTAAGACAACAGTTCCGCTCATCACTCGGCTTATTTCTGTTAAAATAAGGAAATCAGTAAAGATGTTTTATACATTCATCTTTGAATTTGCATGTTACATAATAAATTTATTACAGAAATGCTGACAGTTCTGTTGTTTGTTGACTTCATTTTAAAGCAAATCATTCAGATTGTAAGAAACTTTGAACATTTATGTTCTCGTAGCACGAGATAATGTTGAAATCTTTATTACTTAAAGTTTAACGACATTCAGTATGTTTCTCTTTTCTGTGAAAAGTTAAGCATTCATAGAAAAAAAAGAATATGCTTGTTTTTCCTCGTCTAGAGATAAAGGACAGGAACGATAGCTAACATTGCCATTTCCGAAAGGCTAAACCAAACCGAAGCTACATCACATTTCTTAGAGATTTAATTTTATCTCTATTTTAGCAGTATAATTCTGATGTTGTTTGTGTCGTGTCAAGAAAGCACATGTTTTTAATGGATTTCGCTGAAAAGTCACGCAATCATTATCGTAATATATGTAGGTAAAAGAAGTAATTTTCCTATCGTCATTTTGTTTATTAATGTCATATGAGACGTCATATGACTTGTAAGCAATCCTTTGTTATGATGTGCATATATCGTGTAATATAATGCACTTCATTGTTCATAGGGGAATAGTGTGAAGCGTAAGATAAAATGTTAATCTTGTTTAACTACTTCTGAATACAATAATTATGCTTAATTATCATTAGATTAATATTGTACAATTATTCAAAGCCAACTGTCAGCAATATCATAAAATTTAATGAAACGTAAATATCTATGAAGAAGTGCGTGAAACTGTTATGTTGATTTTAAAGTCATGTTGTTCTTTTGTTTGCATTTTAGCCTAACTTGTTTGAGAATGAATTAATTCAAATGTCCACGTGATATATAACTTAATCGGTTCATTAGACATGAAGAATTTGTTAAATAAAAAAATGATAGAATTACTTAGAGTTTAAATAAACTCTTTTCTATTGAGAACACGGATAAAACATAAATATTTGAATTGTTATAATAGCTAAAAAACATTTGGTTAAAATAGGAATGCCAACTTCTATGGACAACCATTATCATAAACAACATTTATTTATGATTGAATTATTATGAAATTTGTGTTGGTGAAACAAACAACAAATGAATTTAACAAAAAATTGACAAACCTTTAACTATTTAATGTTTATAAGGATTGTTTCTTAAATTGCAAAATTTCAAAATCTGAAATCATTTTGAAATCATGTCTGCATCAATTAAAAGTTAAATTTCTTTATATCTAAAATCTGTCTCTATACTTATTTCAACATAAACACTGACTACGTATACAAAGACGTATTTTAGAATTGAACCGTTTATCTTCATAGAACTTATTTAAAGAAAGAATTAACAAATCTATTACATTTACTTATTTGTGATAACTTATAAAAAAAACTGTCAATTAATGTATCCGTTCTTTGGTATTTAAACGCGTCTGTATTGTGACACTTACAGGGCATCTTAGAACGTCATTGACTTTGAATGGTCTAGCCAGCAGATATAATGTATAAATGATTGGATGTTACGGACACAAATATTTCATTACGTTATGCCTCTGAATAGCTGTGGCAGATACAAATGTCAAGACAATTTGCAAACATATTAATTTCAGACCAGTAATAGACCATATTTCTTAAAAGAAATTCCATTTCTTTGTCACAAACATTAATGTATTTTAAAAGGATATGTGTAATTATGTTTTTCATAATGTAATTTAATCATAGATTTATAGCTTTTTCTTAAAAATATAAAAATACTCATATAGTTACGGTTTTATCACGATACATTAAGAGCCAAAGACATCACACATAAATATCCGCTAACAGAAGTTAATTCAGAACAAAAATAATTAGATATGCGTTTGCAAGGAACTAGATGTGGACATCCAAAAAATAGAATTCTTTGGATGTCCAATTGACCTTTAATCAAGGCTATGAATGGCCAGTTTTATAATCCTGGTTTCAGAAATCTGTCCAATCCATTGAGAATGTGTTTTTACAAAAAGTGCTTTTCGTTACATTATTGATCATTGTACAGTATAAATAATTACGTTCCTTTTGAGACTGAAGGATGTCTACTAACTTGATTGAATACGTTAAATGGTGATGGTAAGCGATTTTTTGCAGGATTTCAACATGCGAAGAATCCTTTTTGTTTGTTCAGTGCACATTTAATTTTCATCGCAAACTACGGGTTGCTTTGTTTCTATTACAAAGTCAAGATTATCATCTTTTCTCTATTCGTTTGACAGTACGTCCATTCATTTCCATATAATTCTTAAGTAAACAGGTTGAAAACAAATTATTACAATTACCGGTTATTCTGATTTCTCTTACAACTGCAATAACCATTTACATTTACATAAAGAATATTGTTATAAATAAAGTGTAAGAGGCAGTGACATATTTTAAGTTCTATATATAGGTTAAAAGAAATCATTGTTGCCCTAACGTATTTTTCTATAATATCAATTTCTGGGAAGGGCTTAATCTAATGTTGCTAGAATTTTTTGCCCAACGCATTTGCTTTTTTACGTTCTTATTTATCATTTTAAAATAATATGTATTTGATGCAATAAATATGTTTATAAAAAAAGAAAATTATTCATTTTCGTTTCGATATTAATTGAAATATTGAATCCTCAACCAGAAACGTAACGTCTGTCACGCGTTCTTGTGCATGATTTGAACCCGCGTATCAAATTGGTTGATTATAATACGAGATATCATATTCGATTGATACTGGTTCCCTCAGAAATTGACATTAAGCATTCCGTTGAAATCGATATAATAACGGATTGCCAAATTCGTTGTAAAGGTGGATCATTTAAATGAGATATTAAACATGAAACAAATATTGTACCAAATGCATGATGACAGACACAGATTATCCTGGTCAATTCAAAAACCAATCAAGTCTCAATCAAGTGTTTCAAATAAAGTTATTTAAACATAAGGCTTGCTCTTTCATTGTTTTAAATTTTGATGAAACTGATAAACACTGCGTTCTCGTTGCAATTTTTTGATATGATTTGTAACGTTTTCATGTCGAAATAATCTTAAATTGAAAAGAGATATTAAAATATAACAAAAGGCCTAGATTAAATAACGGGGTATTATCAGTCAAAAATATAAAAATGTCTTCATATCAATAAGATTTAGCAACTACATATTAATTTGAATCGGTCGAGGAGAAATATTTGTTTAGAATTTACTAGAATTTTTTTAATAAATCATCCAATTGAAAGCTCATTATTCTGAGGAGTTATAAAACGATGAATTTGTGTCGTACACAGCCGGTCATTTATTTCACATACTGGCTGGTAATCAATAAGACATTTTCTTGTTCGTTTAACATTTAGCCAAGAATTACAAGTAATTTCAAGGATAATAGATTTATCTAAGTGAATAGGAATTTTTAATACGACATCACGTTTATAACAATAAAAATGTACTTTAAAGACAGTCACACTAAAGTGCCATTGACTTTATGTAATCTTCTCATTCTCATTAAGCATATCATTAGTCAAAAACTCTAATTCTTTTTTTATATTGCATAAATGCATTAATTCTAATTTCTATTAATCATCGGGTTTCTCTCCAAAACGTTTCCTTTCAAAGTGATCCCTTGTAAAATAACACACTATTATTACTGGGATATAGGTAAATATAAGTGAAAATGTAAAATCAAAAAGTTCAGCCGTGGGTAACATCCTGGGATCATTTAGGAAATTACCATGTCCTGGAATGAATGGAATAACTGACCATCTTTAAGCATGTTCTGGATTTTTGTCTTATGGTGAAGAATAATATTTAATTCATGAGCAAAGATAACTTAAGTCTTAATCAATTCATAACTGTTTCAGCGTTAAATTGACGTATAAATTAACTTAGTTAATCTAACATTCGGTTTTATAAATGCATGCCGATACTAATTCCTCATTAGGACAGACAGCATGGACATTTTCATAGCCCTAAAACACTTATAGTTCTAATGTATTACATTTTCTTGACGATTTCAGCGGTTGTTGTTGATCAGAAATTTATTTGGCAATGACTTTCCAGATAATCCGTTTATTTAAGAATAAAGATATTTTAAAAAAAAACGTAACCAGAAACCTAAGACCATACTATCAGCCTACGCATCTGTAAATATTTCCAATTAGCTAACTTTTACAGATCTGCTCCGCAAACATGCGTATTGCAAATAATGCTGACCTTTTAAATGTAAATAATTTTCTGCCCAAAAAGCATTTATCACCGTTTTTCATTTGTTGCTTACAACATGTTTATATTAAACATAACATAAACATTTGATTTATGTCAATAAAATGTCTTCATACTCGTAGTCCTGTTGAAACTTTGAATTCGTTTTCAGTCATAAACATATACGTTTTTTATGTTGTTGTACGGAGTGACCTTAAGCTCATACAAAGCAAACAAAACAGCTTTGAAACTTTCCTAGTATGCCAAGCTTTGAGTGGTAGATATTCCTTATCCTGTCCATTTTAACACTTTTACACGAAACAAAAACAAGAAAGATCAATAAAAGTACACTTTAAATGAATTATATGGACATGACTTGCAATACAAATTCTTATGATACTAATTGGATTTCAGATGGCACTGACAAAACGGTGCATTTATAAAAATGCCTAGCGGTCATTTGTCTTCCTAAATTACAGTGATTAAACATAGCCCCAGCATGCTTCCTCAGAGTGTTTTTATGTTTCGTATGGCACGTGATAAGACAAAGACCAGTTGAATAAATGATTTTTTAAGACAAAGATGTCATTTGGCTGAAAGAAATATAGAATAACTTGTGAAGAAGTCTAACCATAATTCCCAAGAAAACTACAGACAGTTCATATAATGATTGGTTTAAACATATTTGTGTTTTTCATGGTCCATTTATAAGATATTATACAGAAGTTTTATTAACTGATTGAACTGAAAGCTAAAAGCTAAAATAATTAGCTTTAAATTCAATCAGTCAATAGTCTCTACTTTACTAGTTTCATTTTATTATCTATTTTTCCAAGATAACAAATATAATAAAAAAACATCAAAGAAGATGAAAAATACTCACCATCATTATTCCGATACTATATCATTTATGATTATTGTATTTAAATATTTACTAAAAATAAAACTGGAAGAAATGGACATGGTATGTGTGCTATGCAACATGCAGTTATCAATGACATTGAGCAACTATTGATTGCGAAAAAATAGTCTTCTAAAATTCTAAAATGGATATTAATCATACTTAAACAAGAATAATCACACCTGACAGGCACATTATGCCTCAGAAGTCCATATTTCTTTCATTCTTTAGAAATGTGAAACTCATATCTAATAATGTTTTAATTTTTAATAATGAATTAACAGCATATTATATGTTTAACAACTAAAATAGCGCTGAATATGCAGTAATGTGTCCTTAATTAAGCAAAACGTAAACAAAGTAACTTTATGACTTCCATAGAAATACTAATTCAATATAATAATACCACTTTCAAATAGAGCATAATAATTAAAATATAGTTCATCTATATGGCAAGTGCGTATTATTTGAAACTGTAAAAGATACCGAAATTAAGTTTTTTTAGATATTAAAATGATAGCTTTCACAGTATAATTGGCCTTTAAAAATTGAAAACATTTTAGTTTTAAAAAAAATTCTCAGTGTAAAAATTGAAAATTTGTCAGCCATGTTTGTTTTCTGACATCCAAAGTGAAAGTAGGCCAAAATTCATATAATTATAAAGCTCACAATGCAAAATGATGAGCCATTTGCAAGTACTTTTCCAGTTCTTATTTTAAGGACTATTTTAAACAAAAATAAAAATGGTAACAATAAGAAAATTTACCTTGTGCTAAATTTCTGAAAGCAAGAACATTCTGTTGTAAATGTTGTAAATGGCAAAATCCAGATTAAAGTCTGTTTTAGTGCAGACAAATGCTATTTTTTGCAGAAAACACCAAAAACTGCAAACACTTAAATCTTAGGAAAGTAGTTTATTTGGCCTTGAAAAAAAACATGGCCTCCATGCCATGTGTAAAAAAGTAGTACCATGAAAATAAACATCATTTACCTATTTCTTGTGTACATGACAAACAGATACTCTTCATTGTTACACAATATAAAGGTTAGATTTTAAAGCCTGATTGTGTATTCATTTTAATTGTAGTTCACAACGCTATAAATGGTGACTGTCTTCTAGCACTACTTTTTTACAAAAAATAATGAAGGCCATGAACTTAGAAGGACATGAGATACTGATTTATTTGGAATTAAGTTTTGAAAGATTTTTGTATTTGCTGCAAAAAATAACATTTGTTGGCACTAAAACAGACTTTAAAGTGGATTTTGCCATTCATGAAATGTGTATAAAACTTTGAAACAGAATGTTCTAGGTATTCAGAAATTTAGCACATTCGAGGTAAATATTCTTATTGACATCATTTTTATTTTGGTTTATAATTGTCCTTAAAACATAAACCTGGAAGTGCACTTTCAAATGGTTTATCATTTTGCATTGTGAGCTTTGTTGTTCGGGTCGCCCGAATCTCAATCTCAGAAACAAGTAAATGTTTACTTCCTTTAGAAAGGGCAAACATGAGTTTTATAATGTTTGACTAATGGTTTTATGTATGTGAAAAGCTTATAGTCCGAAAAATAACGGTGACTGTGAAATCGTTTGATACAAAAGCATCAAAATGTAAACAATGAAGTATTTGACTTGCACACAAAATACTTGATCACTAGTCTATATCTGTAGTTATTGCCAAAAAGCAACAAACACGACAGATAGTTCAGGTAATTGGCCAATTTATATCTTTTTTGGAAATTATTACAGGATAACAATTTTTTTTAAAAATTAGGAAATAACAATAAAGGCATTTCTGTGACATTTATAATGGGCTTTTAAAGGCTGATGCTACTTATAGAGCTAAGCGGACATTAAATATCTGTCATGTTTTACATATGTTATAAGTTATGCGTTTCTAAATCTTATACAAATTTTAGAACGCGGAGTATTTTTACAATGTCAAAGAAATTATCAAGAATGTAAGTAAATCGAACGCGATCTCATATTATTCCAAAGCGAATTCGCTTTTCTCGAAGGGAATCGGCAGATCTTTCGTCTTAACTGTATGGTACCCTCCCGGCGTAGCTTACTGTGTATTTGATATAATTTACAATACCCCCTTTTCAAGTTTTAATTTTACAACAAATATCTTAAAACATTGAATAACAAGAATTTCAATTAAATTCGAGTACATGTTTGACGTCATTCCTTTGTTCTGATCGTACTGTATTTTAATACAGTACAGGTAGGTATCCGATATTAATGTGTATGTGTAACACATTAATATTAAACAGCGTGTCGTCTTGTATAACCACAGGACTTTGTGGAAAATTATCAAAAAAAAATTATTAGGTTAAATGTAACCGGTTATATCAGAATTTAACACGAGGAATGCAACGTTTTTATTTCGTCCATTAGGTATTTTACAGTCTTTTACAAAAAGAACAATAATTGTTATCTTGTGATGATTTCTTTGCTAATTTCACGAATTTTATCTTCAAGCCTATTGGTTTCGATTTCCAAGCTTTTAAAATCATATCAGTTAGTATATGAAATAAATGGTATTGTTTAAATTTTTGCCTATTGTCCGTTTTTTTTTTCTTTTTTAAAAACATTTAGTTGACATTAAGTTGCTTCATTGCATGTACGTTATGTTTCAGTTAGGTCAACTTTTCAAATAAGTGTAAAAGAGAAAATAAATTCATCTATTCAAAACAAAAACGGTTATATTTGACTACATATATATTTGGCTGATTCCAGACTCCTTTGGTATGACAAATATCAATTCAAATACATGTATAAGAAAAAAAATTCTGAAAACAAAGTGATCCCTCGGAAGCATTAATCACAACAAAATAACATAAGAATTGCAGACTCGGTTTGATTGAGTCTGTACATGAGGGATAATGAATAAGTGCAACATCCCTCACGCCCCCTAGCACCGGCTTGAGCGGTACTCAATTCTCAACACTTTATAGTGTTGGCATCAATGATCCCGAAGGACCAGAAAATATAACAACACTGAAGTGAAGTACGGGGCAACTTTTACGGCTGCCACACGGGCACTTGACACACCTGCTGTTGTGAAGTACAAAATTCTGAAAACAAAGTGATCCCTCGGAAAGCATTAATCACAAAAAATAACATAAGAATTGCAGACTCGGTTTGATTGAGTCTGTACATAGGGATAATGAATAAGTGCAACATCCCTCACGCCCCTAGCACCGGCTGAGCTGGTACTCAATCTCAACACTTTATAGTGTTGGCATCAATGATCCCGAAGGACCAGAAAATATAACAACACTGAAGTGAAGTACGGGGCAACTTTTTACGGCTGCCACACGGCACTTGACACCAAGAAATTATCATTTTGTTGCGTAAATATCCAAAATTCACACTAATGGCCATTTTTACACAATATTTTACATCCGTGATAGTTGTAGTAAAGTAAAAAAAATCAGTTTAACACTAAATGGCCAGTATAAATCCATCTTAAAAGTCGTTTCAGTCAATCATTCCAAATATCCGAGATTTGAAATTAGAAAATATTTTATTTTTCCTATTTCTTGTAAAAATCCCAAATATAAATTGTTGTATACTGTGTAATTGGTAGATCAAAATTTTGTGCATATCATTGAGTTCATGTACATACTTGGTCATATTCTGAAAAACACGAAAATTTCATGCTACGGGCATCTTATCATTCAAGAGGCTACTTATAGGGTTTTGCAAGTAAGATAAAAAAAATAGTTGCTAAAACATTAAAATTGTTCATTTCTTGCTCACAAATACATTATTTTTAATATTTAGATAGATAACAGGATATTTGATACTAAAAGTAGTATTTTAAGTAAGATATAAGCCTCAAACTGACTGAAAAGTAAAATATTGGATTCCCTTCGGCGCTACGCGCCTCAAGAAATTCAATATTTTACATATTGGACAGTTTTCAGCTTATA
Source organism: Ruditapes philippinarum (assembly GCF_026571515.1). Taxonomy (NCBI): domain Eukaryota; kingdom Metazoa; phylum Mollusca; class Bivalvia; order Venerida; family Veneridae; genus Ruditapes; species Ruditapes philippinarum. Next base: position 31,861 of record NW_026866198.1, on the reverse strand, counting down.
TCTACTACCAACATCATGTTTAAAATATTATTAAACGAAACGTTTAGATGGCGAAGAATGTCTATAAAACACAACCTTATTTCATTAAGGCATATACACCTACCGGGGGACTCGAACCCACGACCCTTATATATAAGAGGTTGTTCAGCCTTAAAAGACTGATGCTTTACCGACTGAGCTAGCCGGGCGCTTGATATCAGTCATGTTTATCATTTCTTCGGTTTAACGCCATTTAACTAAAGTTATGTTATGCGTTTATCAAATTTCTAAATAAAACGTTTTCAAACTTTTCAACACGATATATATGTTTTCCAAAATAAAACAAACACTTCAAATAACAACTAACAACAATTGGAGAATGTTACTAAAGTTGATGATGTGAGATATTCATCAAAAGTCATGTGCTCATGACCCGAGGACCTTGAGCCAACTACCCTAAGATATCAAAGAATTTAGCCTTCAAAGTATGATACCCTATCGAAAGGAAAATGGACATATTAAGATTTCGCTTCTGAACGTCCATCTTTTGCAAAGTAACTTGAATATTGAAAACAGACAATTTTATCGCGACCAATATCAAACGCAGTTATTCGTTACAATTTTTATCAAAACTGTTGAGTGAAAGAATTCATCTGGGCACGGTAATTGAAAAAAATTTACTTCAGTTGAAGGACTGCAAACGTTAGTTATTTATTAAAAATGTCTTTAAAAAGCAACATTTAATTTATCAGAACATATACGCCCAACGGGAAACTCGAACCCACTCAGATATCAGAAGCTAGACGGGCGCTTGATATCAGTCACGTTTTACATTTCTTTGCTTTAAAAAAGTCATTTAACTAAAGTTAATTAAAAACATTTAAAAATTACGTTGCTCATCACCCAAGATCTCCATCCCACGACCTTCAGATATCACAGAATATTTAACCTTCCAAGTATGATATCCTTTCGAACAAGCTGAACGGATATTTGATATCATTAACATTTCACTTTGAAAAGTTCATCATTTGCAATAAAAGTATCTGGGATATCGAAACATAACAATTTCATTGTGGCCAATATCAAATGCAGCTCTACGTAACAATTTTGTATTATCGAAGAACTTATCCGGGCACTGTGATTGAACCAAATAATATTTCAGTGGTTTGACAGCAAAAGAGGGTAATGAATGAATGGATGACTAAAAAAACCAAAACTTTTATTTCATTAAAACATATACGCCTAACGGGGGACTCGAACCCACGACCCTCAGATATAAGAGGTTCTTCAGCCTTAAAAGTCTGATGCTCTACCGACTGAGCTAGCCGGGTGCTTGATATCAGTCACGTTTTACATTTCTTTGCTTTAGAAATATCATTTAACTAAAGTTATGCGTTCATCAAATATTTAAAAATTACGTTTAGAAAATTTTCAACGCAATTAATAGTTTTTTTCCAAAATAAAAAAAACACTTTAAAATAGCTAACCAGAACTGGAGAATGTTACCAAAGGTAACTATGTGAGATATTCATCAAAAGCGTATGTGCTCATCACCCAAGATCTCCATCCCACGACCATCAGATATCACAGAATATTTAACCTTCCAAGTATGATACCCTTTCGAATAAGCTGAACGGATATTTGATATCATTAACATTTCACTTTGAAAAGTTCATCATTTGCAATAAAAGTATCTGGGATATCGAAACATAACAATTTCATCGTGGCCAATATCAAATGCAGTTCTACGTAACAATTTTGTATTATCGAAGAACTTATCCGGGCACTGTGATTGAACCAAATAATATTTCAGTGGGTTGACAGCAAAAGAGGGTTATAAATGAAAAGATGACTAAAAAAACCAAACCTTTATTTCATTAAAACATATACGCCCAACGGGGGACTCGAACCCACGACCCTCAGATATCAGAGGTTCTTCAGCCTTAAAAGTCTGATGCTCTACCGACTGAGCTAGCCGGGCGCTTGATATCAGTCACGTTTTACATTTATTTGCTTTAAAAAAGTCATTTAACTAAAGTTATGCGTTCATCAAATATTTAAAAATTACGTTTACAAATTTTTCAACGCAATTAATATTTTTTTCCAAAATAAAAAAAAAACAATTTGACATAGCTAACAAGAACTGGAGAATGTTACCAAAGGTAACTATGTGAGATATTCATCAAAAGCGTATGTGCTTATCACCCAAGATCTCCATCCCACGACCATCAGATATCACAGAATATTTAGCCTTCCATAATGATACCCTTTCGAATAAGCTGAACGGATATTTGATATCATTAACATTTCACTTTGAAAAGGTCATCATTTGCAATAAAATTATCTGGGATATCGAAACATAACAATTTCATCGTGGCCAATATCAAATGCAGCACTGTGATTGAACCAAATAATATTTCAGTGGGTTGACAGCAAAAGGTGGTTATAAATGAAAAGATGACTAGAAAAACCAATCCTTTATTTCATTAAAACATATACGCCCAACGGGGGACTCGAACCCACGACCCTCAGATATCAGAGGTTCTTCAGCTTAAAAGTCTGATGCTCTACCGACTGAGCTAGCCGGGCGCTTGATATCAGTCAAGTTTTACATTTCTTTGCTTTACAAAAGTCATTTAACTAAAGTTATGCGTTTATCAAATATTTAAAAATTACGTTTACAAATTTTTCAACGCAATTAATATTTTTTTCCAAAATAAAAAACAACACTTCTTTAAAATAGCTAACCAGAACTGGAGAATGTTACCAAAGGTAACTATGTGAGATATTCATCAAAAGCGTATGTGCTCATCACCCAAGATCTCCATCCCACGACCTTCAGATATCACAGAATATTTAACCTTCCAAGTATGATACCCTTTCGAATAAGCTGAACGGATATTTGATATCATTAACATTTCACTTTGAAAAGTTCATCATTTGCAATAAAAGTATCTGGGATATCGAAACATAACAATTTCATCGTGGCCAATATCAAATGCAGTTCTAAGTAACAATTTTGTATCATCGAAGAACTTATCCGGGCACTGTGATTGAACCAAATAATATTTCAGTGGGTTGACAGCAAAAGAGGGTTATAAATGAAAAGATGACTAAAAAAACCAAACCTTTATTTCATTAAAACATATACGCCCAACGGGGGACTCGAACCCACGACCCTCAGATATCAGAGGTTCTTCAGCCTTAAAAGTCTGATGCTCTACCGACTGAGCTAGCCGGGCGCTTGATATCAGTCACGTTTTACATTTCTTTGCTTTAAAAATGTCATTTAACTAAAGTTATGCGTTCATCAAATATTTAAAAATTACGTTTACAAATTTTTCAACGCAATTAATATTTTTTTCCAAAATAAAAAAAAACACTTTAAAATAGCTAACCAGAACTGGAGAATGTTACCAAAGGTAACTATGTGAGATATTCATCAAAAGCGTATGTGCTCATCACCCAAGATCTCCATCCCACGACCATCAGATATCACAGAATATTTAACCTTCCAAGTATGATACCCTTTCGAATAAGCTGAACGGATATTTGATATCATTAACATTTCACTTTGAAAAGTTCATCATTTGCAATAAAAGTATCTGGGATATCGAAACATAACAATTTCATCATGGCCAATATCAAATGCAGTTCTACGTAACAATTTTGTATTATCGAAGAACTTATCTGGGCACTGTGATTGAACCAAATAATATTTCAGTGGGTTGACAGCAAAAGAGGGTTATAAATGAAAAGATGACTAAAAAAACCAAACCTTTATTTCATTAAAACATATACGCCCAACGGGGGACTCGAACCCACGACCCTCAGATATCAGAGGTTCTTCAGCCTTAAAAGTCTGATGCTCTACCGACTGAGCTAGCCGGGCGCTTGATATCAGTCACGTTTTACATTTATTTGCTTTAAAAAAGTCATTTAACTAAAGTTATGCGTTTATCAAATATTTAAAAATTACGTTTACAAATTTTTCAACGCAATTAATATTTTTTTCCAAAATAAAAAAAAACACTTTAAAATAGCTAACCAGAACTGGAGAATGTTACCAAAGGTAACTATGTGAGACATTCATCAAAAGCGTATGTGCTCATCACCCAAGATCTCCATCCCACGACCATCAGATATCACAGAATATTTAACCTTCCAAGTATGATACCCTTTCGAATAAGCTGAACGGATATTTGATATCATTAACATTTCACTTTGAAAAGTTCATCATTTGCAATAAAAGTATCTGGGATATCGAAACATAACAATTTCATCGTGGCCAATATCAAATGCAGCTCTACGTAACAATTTTGTATTATCGAAGAACTTATCCGGGCACTGTGATTGAACCAAATAATATTTCAGTGGGTTGACAGCAAAAGAGGGTAATAAATGAAAAGATGACTAAAAAAACCAAACCTTTATTTCATTAAAACATATACGCCCAACGGGGGACTCGAACCCACGACCCTCAGATATCAGAGGTTCTTCAGCCTTAAAAGTCTGATGCTCTACCGACTGAGCTAGCCGGGCGCTTGATATCAGTCACGTTTTACATTTCTTTGCTTTAAAAATGTCATTTAACTAAAGTTATGCGTTCATCAAATATTTAAAAATTACGTTTACAAATTTTTCAACGCAATTAATATTTTTTTCCAAAATAAAAAAAAAATACTTTAAAATAGCTAACCAGAACTGTAGAATGTTACCAAAGGAACTATGTGAGACATTCATCAAAAGCGTATGTGCTCATCACCCAAGATCTCCATCCCACGACCTTCAGATATCACAGAATATTTAACCTTCCAAGTATGATATCCTTTCGAATAAGCTGAACGGATATTTGATATCATTAACATTTCACTTTGAAAAGTTCATCATTTGCAATAAAAGTATCTGGGATATCGAAACATAACAATTTCATCGTGGCCAATATCAAATGCAGTTCTACGTAACAATTTTGTATTATCGAAGAACTTATCCGGGCACTGTGATTGAACCAAATAATATTTCAGTGGGTTGACAGCAAAAGAGGGTTATAAATGAAAAGATGACTAAAAAAACCAAACCTTTATTTCATTAAAACATATACGCCCAACGGGGGACTCGAACCCACGACCCTCAGATATCAGAGGTTCTTCAGCCTTAAAAGTCTGATGCTCTACCGACTGAGCTAGCCGGGCGCTTGATATCAGTCACGTTTTACATTTATTTGCTTTAAAAAAGTCATTTAACTAAAGTTATGCGTTTATCAAATATTTAAAAATTACGTTTACAAATTTTTCAACGCAATTAATATTTTTTTCCAAAATAAAAAAAAAACACTTTAAAATAGCTAACCAGAACTGGAGAATGTTACCAAAGGTAACTATGTGAGACATTCATCAAAAGCGTATGTGCTCATCACCCAAGATCTCCATCCCACGACCTTCAGATATCACAGAATATTTAACCTTCCAAGTATGATATCCTTTCGAATAAGCTGAACGGATATTTGATATCATTAACATTTCACTTTGAAAAGTTCATCATTTGCAATAAAAGTATCTGGGATATCGAAACATAACAATTTCATCGTGGCCAATATCAAATGCAGTTCTACGTAACAATTTTGTATTATCGAAGAACTTATCCGGGCACTGTGATTGAACCAAATAATATTTCAGTGGGTTGACAGCAAAAGAGGGTTATCAATGAAAAGATGACTAGAAAAACCAAAACTTTATGTCATTAAAACATATACGCCCAACGGGGGACTCGAACCCACGACCCTCAGATATCAGAGGTTCTTCAGCCTTAAAAGTCTGATGCTCTACCGACTGAGCTAGCCGGGCGCTTGATATCAGTCACGTTTTACATTTCTTTGCTTTAAAAATGTCATTTAACTAAAGTTATGCGTTCATCAAATATTTAAAAATTACGTTTACAAATTTTTAAACGCAATTAATAGTTTTTTTCCAAAATAAAAAAACACTTTAAAATAGCTAACCAGAACTGGAGAATGTTACCAAAGGAACTATGTGAGACATTCATCAAAAGCGTATGTGCTCATCACCCAAGATCTCCATCCCACGACCATCAGATATCACAGAATATTTAACCTTCCAAGTATGATACCCTTTCGAATAAGCTGAACGGATATTTGATATCATTAACATTTCACTTTGAAAAGTTCATCATTTGCAATAAAAGTATCTGGGATATCGAAACATAACAATTTCATCGTGGCCAATATCAAATGCAGTTCTACGTAACAATTTTGTATTATCGAAGAACTTATCCGGGCACTGTGATTGAACCAAATAATATTTCAGTGGGTTGACAGCAAAAGAGGGTTATAAATGAAAAGATGACTAAAAAAACCAAACCTTTATTTCATTAAAACATATACGCCCAACGGGGGACTCGAACCCACGACCCTCAGATATCAGAGGTTCTTCAGCCTTAAAAGTCTGATGCTCTACCGACTGAGCTAGCCGGGCGCTTGATATCAGTCACGTTTTACATTTCTTTGCTTTACAAAAGTCATTTAACTAAAGTTATGCGTTTATCAAATATTTAAAAATAACGTTTACAAATTTTTCATCGCAATTAATATTTTTTTCCAAAATAAAAAAAAAACACTTTTTAAAATAGCTAACCAGAACTGGAGAATGTTACCAAAGGTAACTATGTGAGACATTCATCAAAAGCGTATGTGCTCATCACCCAAGATCTCCATCCCATGACCTTCAGATATCACAGAATATTTAACCTTCCAAGTATGATATCCTTTCGAATAAGCTGAACGGATATTTGATATCATTAACATTTCACTTTGAAAAGTTCATCATTTGCAATAAAAGTATCTGGGATATCGAAACATAACAATTTCATCGTGGCCAATATCAAATGCAGTTCTACGTAACAATTTTGTATTATCGAAGAACTTATCCGGGCACTGTGATTGAACCAAATAATATTTCAGTGGGTTGACAGCAAAAGAGGGTTATAAATGAAAAGATGACTAAAAAAACCAAACCTTTATTTCATTAAAACATATACGCCCAACGGGGGACTCGAACCCACGACCCTCAGATATCAGAGGTTCTTCAGCCTTAAAAGTCTGATGCTCTACCGACTGAGCTAGCCGGGCGCTTGATATCAGTCACGTTTTACATTTCTTTGCTTTAAAAAGTCATTTAACTAAAGTTATGCGTTTATCAAATATTTAAAAATTACGTTTTACAAATTTTTCAACGCAATTAATATTTTTTTTCCAAAATAAAAAAAAACACTTTAAAATAGCTAACCAGAACTGGAGAATGTTACCAAAGGTAACTATGTGAGACATTCATCAAAAGCGTATGTGCTCATCACCCAAGATCTCCATCCCACGACCTTCAGATATCACAGAATATTTAACCTTCCAAGTATGATATCCTTTCGAATAAGCTGAACGAATATTTGATATCATTATTATTTCACTTTGAAAAGTTCATCGTTTGCAATAAAAGTATCTGGGATATCGAAACATAACAATTTCATCATGGCCAATATCAAATACAGTTCTACGTAACAATTTTGTATTATCGAAGAACTTATCCGGGAACTGTGATTGAACCAAATAATATTTCAGTGGGTTGACAGCAAAAAAGGGTTATAAATGAAAAGATGACTAAAAAACCAAACCTTTATTTCATTAAAAATATGTACGCCAAACGGGGGACTCGAACCCACGACCCTCAGATATCAGAGGTTCTTCAGCCTTAAAAGTCTGATGCTCTACCGACTGAGCTAGCCGGGCGCTTGATATCAGTCACGTTTTACATTTCTTTGCTTTAAAAATGTCATTTAACTAAAGTTATGCGTTCATCAAATATTTAAAAATTACGTTTACAAATTTTTCAACGCAATTTATATTTTTCCAAAATAAAAAAACACACTTTAAAATAGCTAACCAGAACTGGAGAATGTTACTAAAGGTAACTATATGTGTGAGATATTCATCAAAAGCGTATGTGCTCATCACCCAAGTTCTCCATCCCACGACCATCTGATATCACAGAATATTTAACCTTCCAAGTATGATATCCTTTCGAATAAGCTGAACGAATATTTGATATCATTAACATTTCACTTTGAAAAGTTCATCATTTGTAATAAAAGTATCTGGGATATCGAAACATAACAATTTCATCATGGTCAATATCAAATGCAGTTCTACGTAACAATTTTGTATTATCGAAGAACTTATCTGGGCTCTGTGATTGAACCAAATAATATTTCAGTGGGTTGACAGCAAAAAGGGTTATAAATGAAAAGATGACTAAAAAAACCAAACCTTTATTTCATTAAAACATATACATGTACGCCAAACGGGGGACTCGAACCCACGACCTTCAGATATCAGAGGTTCTTCAGCCTTAAAAGTCTGATGCTCTACCGACTGAGCTAGCCGGGCGCTTGATATCAGTCACGTTTTACATTTATTTGCTTTAAAAATGTCATTTAACTAAAGTTATGCATTTATCAAATATTTAAAAAATACGTTTACAAATTTTTCAACGCAATTAATATTTTTTTCCAAAATAAAAAAAAACACTTTAAAATAGCTAACCAGAACTGGAGAATGTTTCAAAAGGTAACTATGTGAGACATTCATCAAAAGCGTATGTGCTCATCACCCAAGATCTCCATCCCATGACCTTCAGATATCACAGAATATTTAACCTTCCAAGTATGATATCCTTTCGAATAAGCTGAACAATCCGAATTTTGAATTTAAATTTAAAATTTATATCTTTGATAAATATGTGAATTTTCATCTATATATTTCAATTTCTTAAGTCGTTAAATGAGTTATTCACATGTGCAAAGACATAACAGTGAAGTTTCGCAAAATATAATTTAAAATAATAAAGAAAAATCATGTTGTATTATGTATCTGACCTACAACCTTCAGTTTGAAACTAAAAGTCTGACACCTGGTCACCGAGACTAGTTAGGCTTTTAGTTTCTGCTATTAATTGCAAGTAATCCATATTTTTAATACATATTCAATATCTATCATTGTATTGTATTGTCTTGCATTGTATTAAGAAGTGTTAGTTATATTTTCTGTCAGGTCAATGGCCTGTTAGCCTAATCCAGACTGTTGCTGTTCATATGTGGGTTATCTTGAGAATATTTACTGAATCCTACTCTACACTTTGTGTAACCAAGATGATATAATAAATTAGAAAGAAATCATTATTTAACATATACGCCCAACGGGAAACTAGAACCCATGTCCTTCAGATATAAGACATTCTTCCGCATTTTTCTTCTATTAAAGTATGAAAGGCTAAACAATTATTTCATATTTGATAAAATCTATAACCATTTAGAAACACATATATCCATATAAAGTTACCTGAGCTGGCCAATAGCCAACAATCAAAAAAGAAAGATAATTAGTGCGTACTTTATAGATTTAACCTAAAACGGGATACTTCTTTTAGTACTAATGAATATCATTTATGAAATTACTATTTACTCTATAAGGAAGACACCTGTGTTACATGTGCTCTATCCGAACATTATTCTTATTTTCTACATAACAATTCATTGGAAAATAGGCGCACAATGGTTGCCGTTTTTGCGGATATCAAACAGGTTGTCGCTTACATATAAGCATATAAAATATAGACTTATAAAAGCGATATTACATTGGTAGAGCATTTGGTCTCTTGTATAGAAGCTCAGACAGAATAAATAATCAGTCGAATTGTTTTTTATCTATCAATAATTCTTCAATTTACATAAAGTGAAAAAAGGTTAAACAGATTATTGTACTTGTAGATAACTCATTCATTGTCAAGTGATTCCTTGTGATTCCTTTTCAAACAAATTCGTCCTTCTTACAACAGTATAACAAGAGAAGCTTTTATATTTTTCCATGCGTTAATTGAGCAATTTTACCGGTTCCTTAACTTGTGTTAAAATGTCGTTGTAATGATTATATTGGGATTGAATAATTCCAATTGTATCGATTGTTAAGCTCTCGGAACATCGCTCAACACACTATAACAATTTTCAATATTATCCACGTCCATGTGTGGTATATCCTTTCAATTTATATCTTATGGATATTAAGACGAAAATTTAAAGTAAGTCAGCCAAAGGTTGGTCCATATATATTTTCGGACGACAATAATAAACAAGAGCTGTCCGTAAGACAGCGCGCTCGACTTTTTTAGTGCTTGCCTATAATACAAAACATTGACAGTTAAGGGCCATAATTCAAATAAAATCTTTGACAGAATTACCTTCTCCTGGACATGTTTGGGAATCATGATTGTAAACAAGTATTCCAACTTTCAAATTAATATCTCAAACAGTTCAGTCAAAAAGTGGACTGGTACTAAAAACTTAACCAAGATTCTAAGTCGATAAAAGGCCTTAATTTTTAAAACAAATCCTTGACAGAGTTACCTTCTCTTGCGTACAGATGGGGGTAATGATGTGAAATAGCATTAAAAGTTTCAAAGCAATATCTCAAAGGGTTAAGGCAATAAGTGGATTTTACCCATATTCAATGTATTTTCTAAGTCAAAAAGGGGCATAATTCTGTCAAAAACCTTGACAGAGTTATGTCCTCTTGTCTGTTGATGAAGGTCGTGATGGTAAACAAGTATGGTCAGTTTCAAAGCAATACCTCCAATGGTTTTGAAATAAAGTGAGGTGGTACAAAAAAACTTAACCAAGATTCTAAGTCGATAAAAGGCCTTAATTTTTAAAACAAATCCTTGACAGAGTTACCTTCTCTTGCGTACAGATGGGGGTAATGATGTGAAATAGCATTAAAAGTTTCAAAGCAATATCTCAAAGGGTTAAGGCAATAAGTGGATTTTACCCATATTCAATGTATTTTCTAAGTCAAAAAGGGGCATAATTCTGTCAAAAACCTTGACAGAGTTATGTCCTCTTGTCTGTTGATGAAGGTCGTGATGGTAAACAAGTATGGTCAGTTTCAAAGCAATACCTCCAATGGTTTTGAAATAAAGTGAGGTGGTACAAAAAACTTAACCAAGCTCAATACACTTTCTAAGTCAAAAAAGGGCCATAATTCTGTCAAAAACCTTGACAGAGTTATGTACTCTTGTCTGTAGATGGAGGTTATGATGGTGAACAAGTATGGTAAGTTTCAAAGCCATACTTGTAATACTTCTGAAATAAAGTGGGGTGGTACGAAAAACTTAACCAAGGTGTGACGCCAACGCTAACGCTAACGCTAACGCTAACGCCGACGCCGACGCCGGGGCGAGTAGGATAGCTCCCCTTTTCATAGAAAAGTCGAGCTAAAAACTGAATGAGTGTCTTAATCATTTAGAAAGAGTAACTGTGATTTATCAGGGATAATGAATCAATAGTTATACTTCATATATTTTTCGAATTTATCATATAAATTCATTCAAAATATTGCATTCCTCGTAATTAAGTATCAAATAAATCACGGCGCAGGAGTGTAATTAACCCGTTTAATAAAAGTGACCTGTCGTCATTTGCAAATATGCAAAAGTATACAACAATTTCGATAAAGCATTGTTTGCATTTCACTATTTATATCAGCTGTCAACAAATTATGAATCTAATATGTACACCGTTTATATTTTAGAATTTGTGATAAAAAGAATATTATGTTCGTGTAGAGACAATACTTAATTTATTATGAAAGAATATTATCCTCGCCAAATTCAAATTAGATAATTAGAATCATATACCCTTTTAAATAGGTAAAATACTTTAACTTCTCAAATATTTTTAATAAGAATATTTTACACCTACATAGTATATATCGAGTCTTCTGGGAAATAATTACAAAAGTAAAAGAATCATTGTATTTTTTTTATATAACTGATTAATCAAAATACACAATGTTAGGAACCCCACTTTATTTTGATATTATAAGAATCTTACACTGGCTGCCGGTTCAGACCGGAATATCTAGCCCGGGAGTTACTGTTTACGGCGGTAACGAGGCTCTGTCGGGTATCCGCTAAACACTTACCCGAGAGATGTTCCGACAGCTGGTGTTTGATTCTTTTTCTTGCATAATACATATCAATTATTTTCAGAACAGAAATTATGAAAACTGATATTCTCATTGCGTACTTGTTTTCTTATAGAAGCGTATGAACTTGACAGGGTTTCCATCACCGGTGTAAACGGTAGATCATCCTGTCTGACATGCAAGAAAAGAATGTCTAGCTTTTATATCTCGTTATTTTTCTTACATTCTATCCTTATCAGTATTCAGTTGGACATTGTCTTGGTTGACAACATTGTCTTGTGCTTCAGAAACGAATAATGTTTTACATCTTTGTGAAGGGCAAGCACAACGTTTACAACGTTTAAATTATGGTTTTAGAACATGTTAGATGCTTCATACCCAACGAAAGTAGTGCTAAATGTGACAAATATCAGGAAGGAAACCAAATGTGAACAAAGTAGTATTTTGACTTCCATGCAAGATACTTAATCACTATAACTGTTCTAATTTTTACAAAAACAACAGAACAAAATATGTATCAGGTAAATGACCAAGGAGTAAACTTTGGGAAACCAAAAATGTACACCGAAAATAAAACAAGTCTTTTGGGAAATGAAAGTAAAAACATGACTGGTGCATAATGGGCATATAAAATATAACAAAATGAGATTCGAAATTAATAATGGTGACATGTTTTAAAATCAATGATATATTAAAAATTTCATTTACATCCGGCCAAATGGTCTGGTAATCACATTATATTGATAAATATCAAACTATTGTACACAGAGATGTAAAATTATAATGATAATAATGAATTATATTCCTTAAATGTATATAATTAAGAGAAATATATATTTCACAATACACATGAACATATGAAATATTTATATAACTAACAGCCCATGGAAGCATATTTAAAAAAAGAAATTACAACATTTTTGCTACAGTATTTAGAAAAACAAACAAAAACTACGAAATCACCAAAACAGGATCTTATCAAATCATAAATTGAATCTTCTCACATATTTTTTTCTGTCCGTTGCCTGTCATGATTGACACATGTGCATTACTATTTCTTGAAGCATGTCTACAGAAATTTGTACTTTAGAGTGGATCATTTTCTTTCTACTTATTCCATTGGCCTACAGTTTGCAGAGGATAAATCAAATATCACACACTGTCTGGACTGTCATTAATACATTTTATTTACAGACAAAAGACGTCGTCTTACATTTCTCAGTATATGTAATTTTGTCATTATTGATCAATTTGTTGTAAAATATTGTGTTGTAACAAGGTTAGTATGTTGGTTTGACTTGACAGTGTTAATAACTGGTTACAATTCTTCAGTTATTGTTACAGTTTGTCAAAAAAACCAGACATATTAATCAAAACATGGTGATTATTTTCAACAAACATTTTCCTCTTTTTATTAAGCATATTCATCTTTTTCATTCAGTTCATTAGCCTTTTTAATTGGTTTATCCGTACCTATTCATTTATGACAATGACATTGTGTTTATTCGTAATATAAGGCCTTCAGTCCAAAAGACAATCAGATTTTCAATTTATCCAAGAGTGAGATATAAATATATATAATAGACATATGAGTATATTTACAAGTAAGTAGTATAATGGTAATATTGAATATTTAAGTTGAAAAAAAGGTAATACTATTAAACATTTAATGTACAAATGCCAATATATTTAATATCAATATTGAAGAGGTAACTATTAATCTAGATATATTATTTAAACATAAAGGTATGGTTACATAGAGAAACGTTCGTTTCAACAAATTGAGTGACTGAAATACATGACACATAAAAATAAATTAAAAACATTACAATATACATCTTTAAATTTGTTCAGTTATTTGAAGTTTTCTTAAAGTATTTGCTTAGATAAATTTTGCCATTTTTAAATATTGTCTTTCGTTGTTTCTGACATTATAGCATTAAAGCGTTCATTACTGTTTACAATCACATTCCAGTTACAAAAGTTTTAGTGTTTGTGTCTAAGGTCTTTGTATGCATACGGCATACTCAGTGACAAATAACATTCGTCAGAAGTAGATGTTTTATAAATTCTGTAACTGATCGCTTTTGGCGATGAATTAATGTCAGAAATTATCTCTTGTCTACAGCAGTCTGAGACTCGGGTCCTAAATACTTGCATGAATGTATTCACATTTCCGACTCTGGCCTAATTGAAATAACATACGTTTAACATGAGTTGCCCATGTGATTCGTCCTTGTTCATCTAAGTTTCTAAGCATAATATAGCATTGTCTAGCCTGGGATTCAGGCGTTGATATTTTTTGCTTATTTATAACATATGCGCTATTTCATACTCGATCGTCATAGATAACGCACAGCATCTCTGGTTTTGATAGTATCAACGCCTGGGGAAACCTGCGGGGTTTCCCATGTAATTATCGACTAATGATAATCCTATTAATAGACCGATTAGCAAGTGACCAACAAATTACATGACTAAATCGAAATCGAGGCGAAGATGATGAATGTTGAAAATTTGACGCTATTCACTATTATTAATTGCGTCCAGCACAATTCTCTGATGCTCACAAACTTTATCCAATTTAACTTATCAAACCTGTTGGTCGAATTAACTCATCATGCAATAAACTTTGTCAACGAGTGTTATTTAAATAGGAAATGGTGTTTTGAAAGCGAGGCTCCGTAACTGTTCGTTGAGCTTCGGGTCACTTCGTGGAAATTCCGTTTCTATTTTTAGCAACTAGTTTGTCGTTGCATGAGTTATCGTTCCGTAATTTTCGGGATGTATACTAGGTGGCGCTTCGATCGAAAATCGTATTTCCCCAGGCTGTCGATTTGCCGAACAGAAGCACATAAAAATCGACAGACTGGAACCCAGGCTAAGCATTGTCTTCGTAACCGATATTGTGGCATTTCCGTTAATTTCAACCAGTACTTGACATTCAGACATATATGTTACACTAATTGGAAGGCGTCCGCATTCACTAAGGGCGAAGAAACTTGCAACGTTTTGATTTCAACATGCTATCCTTTTGCAAAATGATATATGAACATTTTCGATCTGTCGACATGTGTTATAGCCCCAATTCTCTGATGAGTATGTCAAAATGGGTTTATCCATAGCATCGAATAGTTTGAAAGCATCATTAACACTAAAATAACCAAAATGATTCTGGAAAGCATAAATAACATTTACAGCATTGGTCGCCTGTATGGCTTGTACATCTTTCGTTTTAGTCCAGGAGAGTTTCGGGGAAAAGTATGCTCCTAGGTATTTGTAACAACTGACACCTTCTTTTTCATTTTCATTATACATCCAATGCTCATATTGTCTTAGTAGAGCGCCATTTCTGAAAAACGATTATCTTAGATTTATCAAGGTTTATATACATCCCAGTTTCAGCACAATAATTACTTATTTCATTTAAA
The DNA here is from genome assembly GCF_026571515.1 of Ruditapes philippinarum. Classification (NCBI taxonomy): domain Eukaryota; kingdom Metazoa; phylum Mollusca; class Bivalvia; order Venerida; family Veneridae; genus Ruditapes; species Ruditapes philippinarum. The sequence continues at coordinate 16,408 of NW_026866198.1, read as the reverse complement.
CCTATAACATTTCAGCTATAATTCCCTTTTTAAATAATAATGACAAAGTAAACGTCTTTTGGTGTCATTCTTTTTTTAAACGTCACTAGTCCTTTTTTATAATTGCAATCATACTTCATTGGTATTATTTCATATGAAATATTTTTTATTTAAAATATTGGCTTTCTGATATGTGAACATTTGAACATTTGATTGAAACATTTAATTTTTTACAAGTTATCTTTTATCAAATAGTACATGTATTCCAAATTACTGCTACTCATTTTTGTTATTGACGGTCAATTTATATAATACTTTAGCAAATGTGAACATATTGAACTGATCGCAGACTCTATACCCAAGCGTATTTTATGATTTAACTAGAGTTAACATGGTATAACACTAATGATTTTTTATACCACAGAATATTAAAGCAATTCCTATTTGAAACAATGATATTATTTCGCATCTTGTAAACGTATTATTCAGATATAATTTCGCACCATGTAAACTTATCATTCAAGCTAAATGTCTTTAAAATATTGAAGCCTAGAGATATTTATTCGAGCACTTAGAAATAAATAAGGTTTTCATTTTGCGACTTAGCGTCTGGTTACCATATAATCACTGTTGCAAACTACAAAACTAATTGTATGACTTCATGTAAATATAATGCCACTATGAAATTTTTTCATGAAAAAAAATACTACAATGTAAACACTTCATTGAAAAAAATCAACAAAATGTTTTATAGAAATAGCTCAAATTTGTTTTGTATTTCTATTAGTCTACTTTTAAATTACTTTTGATAGCTTTCATTTCACTTGCTGAATCAAACATACTGGAAGCATATTTATAAAATAAATTATTGACTTCAAAAACGCAAACTTATTAACGTATGTGAATGGATAGACAATCAATTGCCCAAACAATTATCCCTAAAGTACGTTAAATCATTGAAAGACATGTCGAGCAAATGATAAAAGTGAAAATAATTCAATAATAAAATATAGTTTATTGGTAATTTTCACGGCCACATAAAGATTTAATGAATCCAGTCGTGTGCATGGACCTGTGTTAGCGCAGCAACCATGAAAATATGCCCTATTGCTATTTTGCAGAAAGTGTAAAATTCAATAATGGCTGTTGTGGCGATTGAATGTTTCGTCTATCAATGGATAAAATCATTCATGCATGTAAATAAACAGTTGTATATCACCACGTTATGAATGATCAAGCATTGTGATGAACATGCCTGTTTCGAACGCTAAGTTTATGTCGCATTTATGTCCGAGAATAGGTATTAACAAACAAAAATGAGGACGTAAAATGGAATGATTTAAGACATGTTTGCAAAATGCCCAAATACCCTTTAAACATTAAGTTACTATTGTGCAATACATTAATTGACCAGACGCCAGCTGGCTTCCTGGTCGAATAATAAACAAGACTCCTATCTTTAACGATCATAATGCAATTATTCTTAAGCCAGAAAATATTCAAGAACAGACTTGATACAAGTTCTAAGTTTAACCATGTCAATTCAGCAAATTGGTATGTTTTTTTTTTGTAAATAATGCATGTGTCTAATATCTCAACAGCATTTTAACTAGTACAATCAGTTTTTAATCGTTAACAGTTGCTATCCCAGACAATATTCAAAGAATAACTTAATTAAAACGTGTCAAAGTGGCAAAATGGTATTTATTTGCTGCGTCTGATTTCACTACATGAACAGCATATTAACCAGTACAATCAGTTCTTAATTGTAAGTTATGGTTCATCTTAATCAAAATACTACATTGGAGGCATGTCCGACCTACGATTTAAGGGACATGTGACATGTGGTTAATGCGATGTTTCCTACTGCGATAATTGTGAAACTAAACACCAAAGTGTTTATAACGTTTAACACAAAAACTCGCTCCGTTACAATTGAAAAGTTGCTATTGTAATAATATAATGTTTCGTACGTCATAGGGATAAATTATAGACATTATATTAGTATTGTAGTAGATCAAGATTTTAAAAAAAACGAGAAATCAACATGAAACGTTTTCATATAGACAGAACGTTTTACTGAACAAATACGTGTGTCTATTTTGTAGTTGTGGCTGTTATTGTTATTGTTGTTATACGTGTTTCCTTTGTGATCTGCACAGGAATAATATACAAAAACATTTTTAGAATGCACAAATAAAATATAAGCATTTACATAGGTCAAATAATTCATATAGCAAGGACAAAGTTGAACATAAATTAAATGCATTATGTCGCAAATCTAAAATGCAAAAATATGTCATCGCATTTCAGTGTTTATCCGTTTAATAAAGCAATAATTTGTTAATATTCAAAGATAATGACTCTCTAGACGTTTACTAATTTGACACTGATAAGATTTCTCTGTCAGATAATTTCGGTGGCTGTAGACATTATTTTATCTAAATTATACGACTGGAACTAATATAAATGTATGACAAGAAAAAGACTTGGCAAGACGCAAATTAAATTTGTTTTGTAGTTTTGATTTTTCTTGGTTTATGTTGTGTTTTTTTTAATATATTACTGAAAGACAAAAACCCTTCTGTTTTTCACGAGGTTAAAAAGTTGCTTACAATTTAAAAAGAGAAACATATTTTACTATTTTATAACAGTATCGATACTTCGATAAATAAACAGTTGTGTATACAGCAATTCTTTCTGTAAACTCAATTACATATTAAGATATATAAAGAGTTTTTAAGACACTGTAATGATGAAGGGAATTTTTGCATTGTAGACATGAAAAAAACTTTTAACAAAAAGAAAATTTATTATACAAATCACTGAAACAAACAATTTTAAACATGTTGTAAATTGTTTTCAATTCCATTTTTAAAATTTCACGCAAAATGGGAAAGTGAATATTATATAGCGAAACAGACAATCACATGTCGGTACACTCTCACCATCACCAACGTGTTCTTTACTGCTTTGGAAAGGCCGATTTCTTGAGAAGTTGAACATGTTAAAGCTATATTCATATTTTACGTGTATAATTTATTATTATGATTTACAAAATTGCCTCCTATTTCTTTTGTATATTGATATTTATAATAATGCAAATAAATATTTGGAACACTATATATACGGTGTTGTATTTACTGTTTGAAGACCGAAGCACACACAAATGACAATGTTTTCTATATCGTTAAAGGTTAATTATGCGTGTGCGAAATGAATTAATCATTGTGTTCTGTTCTTTGGTTAATACTTTGCTTATTATTTTAATATAAACCTGTGTTATTGTTTATTCTGAAAGTTTGTCTTGTGAATTTTCCTCAAAATAATTCATATTAGTATTCAATTCTAGATTATATTGGTGGTAGTAATTGACAACATTGCCTAACAAATTAAGCACATTAAGGACACTATTGTACTTCAAGGATACATTATGCCCAAATTGGATATACAAAAATACTGATAGTTGCTATACAGTCTATTTTTTTAAATAATCATCCTTGCAGTACATTCAGAGAAAATATGCTATGTTTAAAACTCATTTTACACAGAACGCGGATATAGTGTCATTCAATTAAAAAGAAAGTTAACTTAAGTAGTAATAAAGAGAATGCAGGCTCACAAAAAATAGTGTGTACATTCTTTTTTTTTTCAAATTTAATAATAATGTCTAAGATTTCAATAAATTTCTGGAATAAAAGTATTTTACAAAACTATGTGAGTTTTATTTAAAACAAACAAGAAATATAAAATCTAAAGATCCTTATTTTTATTTCGAAATTTAATTTTCAAACGTGATAACGAAATAATTAAAACACAAACGCAAAAAGCACACTTAAGACAATAAAATAAAATAGTTTTTAAATATTATATTATAACTCTCTCTGACAGCCATGATTTGCAGATGTGTATTACCCATTCCTGGACATTTGAACTTAAACGTGGACGGCTTTTTCCATTAAAAGTGGATATATTTTTTTCCACATATGTGTTCGTTTACAATTACCAGAGGATAAATCAAACATCACGCACTGTCTGGACTGTCGTTACTACACTTTATTAACAGACAATAGACGTCGTCTTACATTTCTCACAATCGGTAAATTTGTCGTTGGAAATCAATTTGTCGTTGGAAATCAATTTGTCGTTGGAAATCAATTTGTCGTAATGATTTGCGTTGATCGTATGTTGGTTTGCTTGTTAGATTAAATCACCTGTTGGTTACAATACAATCTGATATTTATCTGTAGGACTGATGCTTTAAAATGTTTTTCATTTTGTACTTCTTAAAGAGTACAACTTTTGAACAAGAGATAAAGTAATTGATTATTTGGCAAAGTTGATAAATAATAATTAACCTTATTGTCAAATCTTGTAATTTTGACTTTTGTCTATTTAAATAAAATTATCAGATTAACGAATTAAAAATAAGAATTTAACCCAACGTATTTGTCAACAAAAGTATAAGGCTAAATATATTATTATCAGAAAAAGATGAGAGTAGGCTTCTGTCAATTGTGAGCGACTTTTACACTCAATCGGGAACATACAATAAAATATATGCTGTGATACAACCAGAGCCAACAATGGCTTACATGATATAGAATATTGCCTAACAGCAGTATTTTCTGATAATTTATTATTTTTTAAAATATTTCAATTAACAATGGATGGTTTAAGAATACAATTATATATTTTGTACATCTGTTTAACTTATCAATCATGCCTAATGTCCTTAGGGTCGTGAACAAAGAAATACGAGGGTTGTCCAAACAATTCGTGCACTGCAGTTATTGTCGTCAGAGTTATTGATAGAAAAACACTAATTATATATCACTTTAAGGGGAAATATGTCTCAAATAAGAAAACAAAAGAAAAAAACGTGTAACCGGCATGTCGTGTAAAAGAATGGTCATATAGTTACCTTGGTAACGTAATACCGGCGCACAACAAAAAATTGGGTTAGTTCATTACTTTGATGCATCACAGTATTCTTTAAACACTACATATATATGTTAAAATTCAGGGAAAAGTGTGTGTACGTATTCCTAACGTCACTAGAAAATATTACGTCATGTGCCCTATTGTAACGGTTGTAAACAAACATTTGTGTGTGGTCGTCAGTACTGTAATTACGTGAAAATGTCAGTCGCTAAACGTCTGGAAATACGTACGATCATTAAATTGTTGCAAATATTGGTAAAACACCAACAAATACCTGCAAAGAACTTAAAAGGGCAAGCGGGACAAGTTCAGTGTCACGAAGGCTGGTTTTTAAATGGCACAAACGCTCTGTAGAAGGGCGAGAGTCGGTAGACGATGACAACCGGTCAGGCAGACGTCCGTCCGTAATGCCGGCGCATGTGACGAGGGTTGTCCAATATATTCGTGCACTGGTGGAATATGTTACATGTACGTTGCATAAGAACAATAAAAACTACAAAATACTTTGCATCAATCATTCCTCTATTGACAGTAAAACAAATTATAACATAAAAAGCAAATGCCACTTTACAAGCAACAAACAATTAATACAATTACAGTAATGAACTAACCCAATTTTTTGTCGTGCGCCGGTATTACGTTACTAAGGTAACTTAATGACCATTCTTTTACACGACACGCCGGTTACTCGGCTTTTTCTTTTGTTTTCTTATTTGAGACAGATTTCCCCTTCAAGTGATATATAATTCATTTGTTTTTATTAATAACTCTCACGACAGTAACTGCAGTGCACGAATTTTTTGGACAACCCTCGTATTAGTGGTTTCCTAGCACTTATTTATAAAGTGTTCCAATTTTCAGATTTTATATAATGATTTAGTTTAAACATATTTATTCTCAGAATATGTACATAATAACATTTGAAATATATACACATACAAAATTTGACAATATTCAAAGAAGAGGATTAGAATGAAAGACTAGGTCTTATAGAATTCTTCTCCGTTTAGTTGTTAAGTATATCGGTGTCGAACTGGTGATCTAAAATTTTCTGAGAAAAATATATATTACCAAACGTATAATAGAAACAAATATTTATGGAGTATGAAAGCAGTAGTAATTCAAAAGAGAAAAAGGGGAAGGAGAGTCTCATAATTATTTGTTATGTGTTAAATCGTTAAAGGAATCTTTTAGTTTTTGCTATAAAAGACTGCACGTTAGAGAATATTGTTGAATTATCATCATCTGATAGGCCAGGGTTTCCGAAGAGAAGAATATCGAGATTGATATCAAAAGCTTGAATATTAATAAATAATTCATTTCGGTACAAGTTGTAGCGATAACATTCAAAGAAGAAGTGATAGTTGCTTTCGACTTGACCACATTCACATAAAGGTGAGGGTGATATGTTTCTTAGAAAAAGATGATAATTTAAAGAACTGCATTTTGTGCGAAGACGTGTATGGAGAACCTGTAATTTTCTGTTACCAGAATAGTAGTATTTTGGTGTGCGTTTCTTGTTACGTGTTAAGAAGTTCTTGAATGATGAAAGTGTTGGTAAGTTCCGAACTTCGGTTGGTAAGTTGTTCCAATCGCGTATAGTAGAGGGAAGAAAGGAGTTGTAGTATAAAGAAGTTCGCGCATATATTCCAGCAGTATTATCAGAGTTACGTAAATTATACCTTGTATTAGTTTGATCAGGAATTAAGGAAGAGAGAAAGTCGGGAGTCAAATTGTTATGCATTTTATAAAACAAAATTAATCGGTGATTATACCGTCTTTGTTCTAATGTTTCCCAATTAAGTTCTTGAATTAGGCATTCGATAGAAACTAATCTTGTCGCACCTGAAGCAATCCTAGCACATTCATTCTGAATCTTATCTAAGCTTTCGAGTTCATATTGAAAAGCATTTCCCCAAATGACGTCTGCGTATTCAAGAATAGGACGAATGAATGAAGTGTAAATTATCTCAAGAGATTTTCTGTCCAAAGAATATTTCAACTTTCGCATTATATTGACGCGCTTCCAAGCCATTTCGGTTATATATTCAATGTGTGAATGCCAATTACAGTTATTAGAGAGAATAATTCCTAGGTGTTTATGATCGTTAACTTCTGGTATATTTTGATTGAGCATATATAAAGAAGGGTGGTTTGCGTTATGTTTTCTAGATACAATAAGTGATTCTGTCTTTGATGGTTGAATGTGACAAGCCAATTATCTGCCCATGTTGTGATTGTCTGTATATCTGTTTGTAACTGTTGAGCTGCGACTAGTGGATTTTCTATGATAATATAGAGACTTGTATCATCAGCAAAAAGTTTGACAGATGATTGGAGATCTAGAACAATATCATTTATGAAAATAAGGAATAGCAGAGGGCCAAGAATAGAACCTTGTGGTACTCCAGCTGAAAGAGTACCCCAAGATGATTTTGAATTAGATATAACTACACGTTGACGCCTATTAGTGAGATAGTTAGAAAACCATTCGAGGAGGCTGCCGGAAACACCTGCATATTTGAGTTTTGATAGCATACCTTTATGCCAGACTTTATCGAACGCTTTACCGATATCAAAGAAAATAACCCGAGCTTCTAGACCATTGTCAAGTGCTTTGCACAGTGTATCATAGATAAAAACAAGTTGATTAACAGTAGAGTCGCCAGGAATAAAGCCGGATTGAACAGGAGTAAGAAAGTTGTTAGCTTGGAGATGGTTGAAAAGATGTTTGAATATTAGCCGCTCAAAAACTTTTTCCATTGTATTAAGAAGAGAGATAGGGCGGTAATTATTTGGAAGAGAGGAGTCACCTTTTTTAAAAATTGCAGATACATGAGCTACTTTCCATGTCGATGGTACTTTACGACGAAGAAGTGAGGCATTAAACAAATCACAAAGAGGTTGAGAGAGTTCATGTGACGCTTCGCGTAGAATTCTATTACTGATACCATCAGGACCGGATGCTTTTTCAATATTTAATGATCTTAGGACATTTTCTGTTTCAGTTTCAGTTAGTGTAATTTCAGATAGTGAAGTTGTTGTCATTGATGGACCAAGATCAGGTACATGCTTATTTGAATCTTCAATGAGTGTTTGTTTAATAAAATAGTCGTTTAATAAATTTGCTTTGTTTTCATCTGTAAAGTTTAGTTCGAGTGTTTCTGGATTTTGTAATGGGGGTATTGGAGTTATTTGTTGTGATGATATAAATGATTTTAACGTTTTCCACCAGTCTTTAGACGATAATGATCCTCTTTTGAGTTTATCCGATAATTTGCAATAATAATTTGATTTAGCTTCGCGAATTAATAAAATAGTTTCATTTCTAAGTTGTCGGAATTTTTGCCAATGATGTAAAGACTGTGTTTGTTTTGCTTTTCTGTAAATGCGTTTTCGTTTTCTAATGTGGCTTCTTACTGTACTAGTCATCCATGGAGCATCTGATGGTCTAACATGTATTTGTTTATTTGGTATATTAATTTTTGCAATATTTATGATCTGATTTGTTATATTGTCCGCATATGTGTCTATATCTGCGTGAGTGCATGTATGCCAGTTATGATTTAGTAGATCTTGTCGGAGTTTATCAAAGTCACCTCGATTGTATTCCCATATAGTTCGTTGAAATCCACGTTGAGAGGGTTTTCTAAATTTGAGAAGACAAAAAACTGGGAGATGGAATCGATGTTCTTGGTTGAGAAAGTGTTCACCAACACCAGCTTTTACGATGTTATTTATATTAGTTACAAATATGAGATCTATTAATGATTGTGATGTTTCGGTGAAGTGAGTAGGTTCGTCAATAAGTTGACTCATATTAAATTGTTGTGTAATTGAATTGATTTTTCTGTTTGAAGTTATGGTTAATGCATCATAATTGAGGTCACCTGTAAGGATAATGTCAGAAATATTTGTATCGATAGCAAGAGCGATTGAGTCTTCAACCTTATTACCGTAATTTGCATCGGCATTAGGAGGTCGATAAAATAGACCGAAGAGTACATGTATATAATGATTTATAATCACGAAACAAAACATTTGCAAACTATAGATGCTTATACATTAATAGCATTGTATGACTCTTTACAGACAAAAGTTTTGAGTTTTTATAGTTTGAAAATTAACTCAAAAATGTATTAAATATTTCAGACATTACGATTAGAAGTCATATTATGCCTCAGAAACGAATAAATTATTACTTCTTTAAAAAGGGCTACCTTAAGTTTTGAAACGTTTAAATAGTGGTTTAAGTGCATGTTAATTGCTTATTACATTAACATATGAGTGCTAAATATGACATTATTTCCTATAAAAGTAGTAAAATGTAAAGAAAGTTATATTTCAACTTCCATACAAAATTCGTTATCACAATAACAGACCTATTGCCAAAAAGCAACAGAAAAAAAAGATTACTCGGGCAATTGGCTAATCAGTTCCTTTTGGAATCTATAAAATTACACCAAACATTAAAAGGCTTATGCGAAATAAAAATGAAAGCATTTATTGGGCATAATGGGGCTTTGAAGATGAAAATAACTTCTATCACTAAAATTTATTGAATAGAAAGGTACACTGGATTCAATCGTGTGGAACTGTAGTTGTGCAGCGACCGCAAAAATATGAGCCTATGTTGAATATGCTAATGTGGACAATGCAGGCACCACTTTAATGTTTCTTTTAATCCATTTAATAATCCGTTGGTAAGGTCTAGCGATCATTTAAAAGAACGGTTGCAATTAATCCTTTTTCGACTTCATATCATAGGGAAAGTCACGTTTTGACCAGCATTGTGCAAAAGTCTGTTTCAATATTTCCTGCGTGTAAACAGGAAATCGCTAAATTTTGTCGTTTGTTTTTTACCGGGATTAAGTATGAAATGAACGGAATTGAGTACGTGAAATTGAATAATTCAAGATGTGTAGATCGCAATGTTCAAGGAATCGTATAAACAATATTGTGCAATAAACATAAATATGCTTCATTAATAAAAGATTTATTCTTCGGAACGTTATCATCAATGATCAAAATAAAAAATGTTGAGCCAGAAATAACTTGATACACTTTCCAATTTAGACGCATTAATGTGGCAAACTTTAATTCATTCATAACAAATTAAACATGTGTCTAATTTCTATGCATGAGCAGCACATAAATCAGTACACTTTGGCACTCAATTGTAAGTTATGGTTACTTTAAACAATATACGAATTAGATGGCATGTCCGACATACAAGATTTAAGGGACATGTAACATGTGATTTTAATTCTCGAGTGTTCAAGATTATCACAAAACAACAACTTGTCACGTTAGAATTCAAAATAAGTACCATATAATGTTTCGCTGTAACATACAGAAAAAAGATACGATGATTTCTTTCCTTATTACGAATAATCAATATGTATATTTGTCATTAGATAAAACAGTTTATAAAGGAAACACATTAGGTTTTGTTGTTGTTTTGCAATTCTTCTGTGCAACCAATACGATTTCTTAAACAGCTTGAAAACACTCAAACATAAAATTTGTGAATCAAAAAGTATATCGACTTGGGGCTGAAATTAAGCCTAGGAAATTTAATGAATTATAGAAAATAATGTTCATGTAACGCAGTCTAAAAAGAACTTTATACAACAGGCAAGGCACAGGACAAGCCAGGAGACGGCGAATTAAGGTGCTTGCCAATTACTTCAAAAGTCAACAGTTTAATGAGAAAAAACTTTAGAAATAAAAACAAATAAGACTATTAAAAAGGCAAAGAACCAAAAAAGGCTTACACGAGAGTTACAAGTTACAGTTACGAGTCTGCAACTTTCATGGAATGCTGTTGTGATGAATGCTTTCGAGTGATAACACTTTTACAGGAATGAAGGGTGCACGGGCAAGGTACAGGAGGTGGGGTGAAAGTTGTGGAACTAAGAGAAAAAAAAGAAAATACCGCTAACGACCAACAACTATATAACAAGAAATAGCAAATAAAATATTTCGCGGAGAAGGGAAAAGTCTATCAGGTAAAATAAAACTCGAAAATTCCAAATTATGTACAGTGTGTATGTGAAGGAAACCCTAATGACCATACCAAAAGTATAAAATGCTTTTAAGAAAGGCAGAGCATATCAAATTTGTCAAACGCCAACAAAAGTTATTACAAGTTATTTTTAACTTTTATCTTCTAAAGCAAGAGATTACAAATTTAGCAATATCATTTTCCATGAAATAAATTTTTGTTCCAGTAACCAAACTTAATACAAAAAAGGTAAGAATACCAATTTTCCATTAACGTAGATTCGTTTTTAAAGTTCAGATACTTGAACTGGGGATACACTATTGTATATATGTGTTTCTTCGTTAAATAAGGTCATTATTTCTCAATATAAAGTGTTAATGACCCCACAGACACTAAATTTAACACTAACAAGTTTTCCATATCAGATATAGCAACCATTCACACCTTAGTTTTAGGTTTTATAGACAATATTTGTATCCAAATTATGGAACTGTAATGGGTATACATGTCTGACAGACAAGACGCAAAAAAATGTCTCAAACTGATGAATATATGCCAATAGCGGTTTCGATTTCACCTGTTTGTTGTTGTTGTTGTTGTTTTGTTAATTAATTTTTTTGGTGTGTGTGTTGTGTTTTTTTGCGGGGGGGGGTGGATGGTGTTTTTATTTTATTATTTTTTTGTTTGTATAGTTTACACGAGAAATCTTGTTCTCGTTTTCACTATGTCACTGATACAGCTGAGCGATCATTTTAAGAAATCGATTAGATAACAATTAGATAGGCACGTAAAACGAAAGAGATTTTGCTTTGAATAAAAGTCGTTAAAAAATTTCCCGTTTTATTTAATTTTTTTATAACCTTACACTAAATTTTTCGAACTAACATTCATATAACCTTATAAAGAAAGATTTTGTAAAATATGGGGTCAATTATTATCAAATGTACATATATTGAACGGTATTGCTGCGTAACCAAGTGGAAATTCTTGTCATTTTTTCCCATTTACTTGCATTTTCACTATGATGTTTCTCAATTTAGACAACAACAAAAATTTATCTATTACATGGCGAGGACTTCACACTTTCATAACAGAGTTGTTTCGATATTGATAGCTGTTTAGATGTATGGTCTATTTTTATTTGTACTATGCTGTTTTGGTCTACAAAAACCAATTAGGAATCGAATTTGTATAATTGTAAAAAGAAGGATTTATGCCACACTTTTCAATTTATGTTTGTATTTGTTCTATTCAGTAACCAAACATATGGTTATGGGAATTATGGGTATTTTCTTAATTTAATCACAAAGACGTTACTGGTACACACACGATAAATAAGAATCAATAAAGTGATTTTAAAAGAGTCAAATGATGATACACGTGATACACGTGCACGTTATTATTTTCGTATTTTCGTATTTTATTAATTTACCAAATCCAGAATGAGATACCGGTGATGCGTAATAAGCGTGTGCTGTTCATTTGGCATTGATCACAAGGACTTTTCATTTTCCACGCCATCTGGACGGTTCAAAACTTTAATGATGAGAACGAACATATCTATTTATCATTGATTGTCATTACGCCTTTCAAATCTACTGAGATATCTTATACTGAAAGATATAAATATTTCCTTCCTAGAATCGTGAAAAGGATAAAAACCTCATTTTTAGGGTATTCTGTACTGTCAGTATATGGTTAACTTTATGATAGCAGCACACTCACGGTTTTATATTCTGAATCTTTGTAAGGTCTTGTAAATATCTAACTGATTTCTTTGACTAATAAAATAATGTAAATAAAATAATTACCCGCCTTACAATATTCAGTTTACCAACTGCCAAAGATATATTTAATGTATATTATCCAAGGAATTTATTTTGTTATGGACAAATTTTGTACGTACATGCTTGGTCATAATGAACTCAAGCCACTAAATTCCACAGAAGAAAAACAATAGAACTACAGTATTGATATCAACAAAGAAGATCATTCTTCATGTAAAATATTATGTTTTGCTTCACTTGAATGAATAAGTACTTTAATTTTAGCCTACAGTATAATTTGAAAGGTAATAATTAATCATAAAATAAATAATACATATTATACTCTGTATTGCATGTCTGACAAATGAGTTTGGATATTTCTTGTGGCCTGTCAACTGAAATTTGTGTATTAAATTCTACTTATTTTATTCGTTTTCGTTTAACAAAGAATAATAGTCTAGGTTGTTGTTTATAAAAATCATTAACATACAAGAGACGTCGCTGTATGTTTCTCACAATGTTAAAGGTTAGTTCGTTGTAATAATTTATTCGTGTTATGCATATGGTGGGCATGCTTAACAGACTTAATCACCGGTTGGTTACAGTACTTCAGACATAACCTGGCGGACAGGTCTTGCATAGATATTAATGTATTCATTGTAGACAAGATATTCAGTTATTTGTCGATTTTTGATAAATTCAATGTCAGTTTATATCCAGCTTTTGGAAATTATATAGTGTCTGTATTTAAATGAGTCGGACAAATTATAAACAGATTGGACAAACCAGAAATACTCGGCGGTGAATCAACTATTATGTTTTTAGTGCTTAAAATAATGCTTATTTTATGCAGGCAGCAGTATTGCCCTATAATTTATAAAACCATCGGAAAGATTTGAATAATATCACTACGAGCATAATATTGTGAAACAATGATATTATTTTCTCATTGTCTAAACTCATTGACGTTCTTTAAACATATGAATAGATGAAAAGGGGCCTTACTAATTATAGGCCTTCTTATTTTATACCCGGCTACGCATAGAATTACTAGACAAATAAAATGTTCAAGGATCTTTTCAAATTAAACGCATTTTATGAGGTTTTGTAAACATTTAAAAAGTGTCACAATTTGGATGTTTTTCTTAACACGAGGTTAATTTTTTTCCTTTCAGAATTGAACATTTTCTCACAAATTGAATATTAAATTAGATTTCATAATCAATGTATCAAAAGAATAACTTTAATCGTGAAACAAAAATCTTAATCTCGAATCACAAGGTATTGTATTAAAAGTCATAAATGCATTATCAATATACAGTAACAATATGCATATACGTATTTGCCTTTTGTTATTGTTCTGCCAGTTTTCTTTCTTGAATAAAGTATAATCACACCACATATATGTTTCATGTTGTGAGCGAATTTATTCTTTTGTTGCTATTTTTTATATTTTATTTATTTATTTCTCCTTCACAACTGTCCGTGGATGTTTCTAAAGTCAAATGTTACCATAAATTGTTAAATACTATGGGAAGTTTACGGGAGCTATATTAATTGGCTTAGGCAACAAATTTTGTCGTTCTGTCGTTCTTTAGGGATTTCACTATTTTAATCTTTATAGAAATTCAAAACAGCAATTTCACAAATTTGTTTATGTTTTCCTTTGCGTCACTTACAATAGCTTTAATTTGAATGATAGCTGCAATATTATGATATCCGGAAAATATTTATAAATGTATTTTTGACTTCTAACTTTGAGTCAAGTTATTGTTATGAGAACGGATTCATCATTAATTGATCCGACTCTTTTAATTTAAAAACTCACTTAAAGCCTCGATTACATATAAATTGACATGCTGAGCAGGCATTAAAGTTGACAATGATTCCTTTCAATTAAATTAAATTAAATAAATTGGATAGGTTGAATATCACATAAAGGTTCACTCGATGCAAACGTGTGCATGAAATTGTTGTTGTGCAATGACCGTAAAAATAGATTCTCGTGCTGAAAATGCAGAATGTGCGAAATGCAAAGTAACGATGTTATTGGCCTCTTATCCCTTCCTAAACAGTTGGTTAGACCATTTATGCATTTTGTCATTCTTCTACTTCCTGTTTCATATTGTTATGAAAGTCACACGGTTTAAAAACCGAATAATTTACAAAAATGTTATCTTTAACAATCAACATAAAACATTATATGGCCAGAAAATATTCAATTATAACAACTTGATACATGGCTTTTATTTAACCGTGTCAAAGTAGCAAAATGGTATTTATTTGGCACAAATATAGCATGTGTGTGAGCAGCATTTTAACCAGTACAATCATCTCTTGGATCAACTGAAACAAGATACAAAATTTGAGGCAATCCTGACCTACATTATTTGAGAAGCGTCTGACATATAACAACAACAACAACAACATATTTATTTGATAATAAGGCCACCGGCCCATAATATACAAAGCAACATGGATAAACATTTTACGTCCCTCTAATTCATATCTTATTCATATGGTTAATGCAATCTATCCAGTGGACACAGTCAACGTCCAAACAGTACAAAATATATAAACTAAAATTACATACCTAATATTCTAACTTGTGATTATTTTAAAAAGTTCAGATATAATGTAATGGCTAATATTTCATCGCATCGTATTCAGTATTTCTTCGTTTGAAATGGCAATTATTTGTCAATATTCAATGTTAATGACACCCAGATATATTCAAATTTGACACTAACAAGATTATATTCTCGGAAATAGCAAACAATCACATCATAGTCTCAGTTGTTGTAGATAATATGTTTTATCCAAAATATAGCACTGGTATACGTTTAAATAATTATATAAAAATCACACTATTTGCGAAGACGCAAAAGGATGTCTTAGTTCGACAAATGAATTAATATATATCATCGTTTTAGTTATTACAACAATGTATGTCTGTATTGTCAGGTAACATGATTTAATTAATCCAATCCTGTGCATGGACCTATGTTTGCGCAGCAATCATAAAAATATGTCCTGCTGCTATTTTGCAGAAAGTATGAAATTCAATAATGACGTTATGGCGATGGAATGTTTCGTCTATCAATCGGTAACATCATTTATTCATATAACAAAAATTGCAATTTCCACCTAAGCGTTACGATGCGTTTAAAAATGACCAAGCATTATGAATAACATGTCTGTTTCAATATTTCCTCCCTGACAATATGTATATGTACTAAACGAACAAAAAATAAGTAAGGAAAATAGAATTATTTAAGATGCGTATTGCAAGATGTTTAAAGACTCGTTAACATTTTAGATGTTCAATACATGGATTGGCTTCCTAGTCGAATAATAAACATTTACATCTTTAACGATTAAAATGCGACTATTCGTAAGCCAGAAAATATTCAAGAACAAACTTGATACAAGATTTAAATTTAAACGTGTTAATTATGCAAAATGGTATATTATATATTTTTGGTAATTTAAACATGTGTCTATTTCTTCAGCAGCATTTTAACTTAGTCTAGTACAATCAGTTTATAATCTTTAACTGTTGTTAAGCCAGACAATTTTTCAAGAAATAACTTTGATACAAGTCCTAAATTGAACGTGTTCAATGTGGCTAAACGGTATTTATTTGCTACGTCTAATTTCTCTGCATGAAACAGCATATATAACCAGTACAATGCAATGCGTTTTAAGCGTA